>NW_026453234.1:0-300000 GCF_025200985.1 Drosophila gunungcola
CAAAAATGCAAAAATACGGTCAAAATATAAATTGTTTTCAAAAAATTGATTTTTAAAAAATCGGTTTTTGCCTCAAAACAAAATTAATTATCTAAACCGAATGTGGATGGGTAGTATAGGTCGCCAGCTTTACAAAACTGTCACTCTTATGGCTTTAACGTCTAATTTTGACCAAGTTACAACAAAAGGACTCTTTGGATTATGTTTGTTTGACAAGTCTCCAAAACCCCAAAAAAAAAACATTAAAAATCAGTTTTTCTTAATCAGAACGCTGAGAAGTAATGGCCAAAATATGGAATGTTTATACCTCTGTGAATTCGTCATTAATTCCCAATCAAATGGCGTTCCCAGTTAAATTTTTTATACTTTCAAATTTTCGAAAAAATTGATGACCCCCACCCTTATCAAAAATGCAAAAATTGGTCAAAATATTAATTTTTTCAAAAAATTGATTTTTAAAAATCGTTTTTGGCATCAAAACAAAATTTATTTATCTAAACCGAATGTGGATGGGTAGTATAGGTCGCCAGCTTTACAAAACAGTCACTCTTATGGCTTTACGTCTAATTTTGGCCAAGTTACAACGAAAAGACTCTTTAGGATTTTGTTTTTTTGACAAGTCTCAAAAACCCCAAAAAAAAACATTAAATATCAGTTTTTCTATCAGAACGCTGAGAAGTAATGGCCAAAATATGGAATGTTATACCTCTGTGAATTCGTCATTAAATTCCCAATCAAATGGCGTTCCCAGTTAAAATTTTTTATACTTTCAAATTTTCGTAAAAATTGATGACCCCCACCCTTATCAAAAATGCAAAAATCGGTCAAAATATTAATTTTTTCAAAAAATTGATTTTTAAAAATCGGTTTTTGCATCAAAACAAAATTTATTTATCTAAACCGAATGTGGATGGGTAGTATAGGTCGCCAGCTTTACAAAACAGTCACTCTTATGGCTTTACGTCTAATTTTGGCCAAGTTACAACGAAAAGACTCTCTAGGATTTTGTTTTTTTGACAAGTCTCAAAAACCCCAAAAAAAACTTACAAAATCAGATTTTCACCCAAAACGCTGAGAAGTAATGGCCAAAAGATGGAATGTCATACCTCTGTGAATTCGTCATTAAATTCCCAATCAAATGGCGTTCCCAGTTAAAATTTTTTTATACTTTCAAATTTTCGTAAAAATTGATGACCCCCACCCTTATCAAAAATGCAAAAATCGGTCAAATATAAATTTTTTCAAAAAATTGATTTTTAAAAATCGGTTTTTGCATCAAAACAAAATTAATTTATCTAAACCGAATGTGGATGGGTAGTATAGGTCGCCAGCTTTACAAAACTGTCACTCTTATGGCTTTACGTCTAATTTTGACCAAGTTACAACAAAAGGACTCTTTTGGATTATGTTTTTTTGACAAGTCTCCAAAACCCCAAAAAAAAACATTAAAAATCAGTTTTTCTATCAGAACGCTGAGAAGTAATGGCCAAAATATGGAATGTTATACCTCTGTGAATTCGTCATTAAATTCCCAATCAAATGGCGTTCCCAGTTAAAAATTTTTTATACTTTCAAATTTTCGAAAAAATTGATGACCCCCACCCTTATCAAAAATGCAAAAATTGGTCAAAATATTAATTTTTTCAAAAAATTGATTTTTAAAAATCGGTTTTTGCATCAAAACAAAATTTATTTATCTAAACCGAATGTGGATGGGTAGTATAGGTCGCCAGCTTTACAAAACAGTCACTCTTATGGCTTTACGTCTAATTTTGGCCAAGTTACAACGAAAAGACTCTTTAGGATTTTGTTTTTTTGACAAGTCTCAAAAACCCCAAAAAAAACATTAAATATCAGTTTTTCTATCAGAACGCTGAGAAGTAATGGCCAAAATATGGAATGTTATACCTCTGTGAATTCGTCATTAAATTCCCAATCAAATGGCGTTCCCAGTTAAAATTTTTTATACTTTCAAATTTTCGTAAAAATTGATGACCCCCACCCTTATCAAAAATCCAAAAATCGGTCAAAATATTAATTTTTTCAAAAATTGATTTTTAAAAATCGGTTTTTGCATCAAAACAAAATTTATTTATCTAAACCGAATGTGGATGGGTAGTATAGGTCGCCAGCTTTACAAAACAGTCACTCTTATGGCTTTACGTCTAATTTTGGCCAAGTTACAACGAAAAGACTCTTTAGGATTTTGTTTTTTTGACAAGTCTCAAAACCCCAAAAAAAACCTACAAAATCAGATTTTCACCCAAAACGCTGAGAAGTAATGGCCAAAAGATGGAATGTCATACCTCTGTGAATTCGTCATTAAATTCCCAATCAAATGGCGTTCCCAGTTAAAATTTTTTTATACTTTCAAATTTTCGTAAAAATTGATGACCCCCACCCTTATCAAAAATGCAAAAATCGGTCAAAATATAAATTTTTTCAAAAAATTGATTTTTAAAAATCGGTTTTTGCATCAAAACAAAATTAATTTATCTAAACCGAATGTGGATGGGTAGTATAGGTCGCCAGCTTTACAAAACTGTCACTCTTATGGCTTACGTCTAATTTTGACCAAGTTACAACAAAAGGACTCTTTTGGATTATGTTTTTTTGACAAGTCTCCAAAACCCCAAAAAAAAACATTAAAAATCAGTTTTTCTATCAGAACGCTGAGAAGTAATGGCCAAAATATGGAATGTTATACCTCTGTGAATTCGTCATTAAATTCCCAATCAAATGGCGTTCCCAGTTAAAATTTTTTTATACTTTCAAATTTTCGAAAAAATTGATGACCCCCACCCTTATCAAAAATGCAAAAATTGGTCAAAATATTAATTTTTTCAAAAAATTGATTTTTAAAAATCGGTTTTTGCATCAAAACAAAATTTATTTATCTAAACCGAATGTGGATGGGTAGTATAGGTCGCCAGCTTTACAAAACAGTCACTCTTATGGCTTTACGTCTAATTTTGGCCAAGTTACAACGAAAAGACTCTTTAGGATTTTGTTTTTTTGACAAGTCTCAAAAACCCCAAAAAAAAACTTACAAAATCAGATTTTCACCCAAAACGCTGAGAAGTAATGGCCAAAAGATGGAATGTCATACCTCTGTGAATTCGTCATTAAATTCCCAATCAAATGGCGTTTCCAGTTAAAATTTTTTTATACTTTCAAATTTTCGTAAAAATTGATGACCCCCACCCTTATCAAAAATGCAAAAATCGGTCAAAATATTAATTTTTTCAAAAAATTGATTTTTAAAAATCGGTTTTTGCATCAAAACAAAATTTATTTATCTAAACCGAATGTGGGTGGGAAGTATAGGTCGCCAGCTTTACAAAACAGTTACTCTTATGGCTTTACGTCTAATTTTGGCCAAGTTACAACGAAAAGACTCTTTAGGATTTTGTTTTTTTGACAAGTCTCCAAAACCACAAAAAAAAACTTACAAAATCAGTTTTTCTATCAAAACGCTGAGAAGTAATGGCCAAAAGATGGAATGTTATACCTCTGTGAATTCGTCATTAAATTCCCAATCAAATGGCGTTCCCAGTTAAAATATTTTATACCTTATCAAAAATGCAAAAATCGGTCAAAATATTAATTTTAAAAAAAAAATGATTTTTAAAAATCGGTTTTTGCATCAAAACAAAATTATTTATCTAAACCGAATGTGGATGGGTAGTATAGGTCGCCAGCTTTACAAAACAGTCACTCTTATGGCTTTACGTCTAATTTTGACCAAGTTACAACAAAAGGACTCTTTCGGATTTTGTTTTTTGACAAGTCTCCAAAACCCCAAAAAAAAACATTAAAAATCAGTTTTTCTATCAAAACGCTGAGAAGTAATGGCCAAAAGATGGAATGTCATACCTCTGTGAATTCGTCATTAAATTCCCAATCGAATGGCGTTCCCAGTTAAAATTTTTGCATACTTTCAAATTTTCGTAAAAATTGACGACCCCCACCCTTATCAAAAATGCAAAAATCGGTCAAAATATTAATTTTTTCAAAAAATTGATTTTTAAAAATCGGTTTTTGCATCAAAACAAAATTAATTTATCTAAACCGAATGTGGATGGGTAGTATAGGTCGCCAGCTTTACAAAACTGTCACTCTTATGGCTTTACGTCTAATTTTGACCAAGTTAAAACAAAAGGACTCTTTTGGATTATGTTTTTTTGACAAGTCTCCAAAACCCCAAAAAAAAACATTAAAAATCAGTTTTTCTATCAGAACGCTGAGAAGTAATGGCCAAAATATGGAATGTTATACCTCTGTGAATTCGTCATTAAATTCCCAATCAAATGGCGTTCCCAGTTAAAATTTTTTATACTTTCAAATTTTCGAAAAAATTGATGACCCCCACCCTTATCAAAAATGCAAAAATTGGTCAAAATATTAATTTTTTCAAAAAATTGATTTTTAAAAATCGGTTTTTGCATCAAAACAAAATTTATTTATCTAAACCGAATGTGGATGGGTAGTATAGGTCGCCATCTTTACCAAACAGTCAGTATAATGGCTATATGTCTAATTTTGTCCTAGTTACAACGAAAGGACTCTTTAGGATTTTGTTTTTTGACAAGTCTCCAAAACCCAAAAAAAAACTTTAAAAATCAGATTTTCTATCAAAACGCTGAGAAGTAATGGCCAAACGATGGAATGTCATACCTCTGTGAATTCGTCATTAAATTCCCAATCGAATGGCGTTCCCAGTTAAAAGTTTTCATACTCTCAAATTTTCGAAAAAATTGATGACCCCCACCCTTATCAAAAATGCAAAAATTGGCCAAAATATTATTTTTTCGGCAAGCCGAAGTTCATATACCCTTAAAGCTTTTGCAAAAACTAAATATTCTTGAAAAAATTAAAATTATGATTTATTTGCGTATATGTTTAAAAACTTTGAAGCTATGATGAATTGCAGCTTAATTAATCGATAATTCCTATGACAGCTATATAATATCGTTTTCCCGATTTTAATAAAATTAAAAGCGTTATTCTAAACTATCAAATTATTACAAATTCTAAAAGAATTAAAAAAAAATATTACAAAATAGAAAAGTTTCATTTTTAAATACAATGTTTTTATATATTATTGTTTTTATGGGAGCTGTATGATATAGTCGTCTGATGTTGATGAAATTTTAACCGTAGTTCTGAAATATTTAATCATTACTATATGTCGAAGAACTAAAAAAAATTATAAAACAGCAAAGTCATAAGTTTTTGGATTTATTTTTCCAATTGTTCCTGTGGGAGCTATATTATATAGTCGTCCGATTTTAATGAAATTTAAACCGTAATTCTAAATTATTTAACCATTACTATATGTCGAAGAACTAAAAAATAAATTAAGAAACAGCAAATTTATATATTTTTTTCCTTTATTTTTTCCGATTGTTCCTATGGGAGCTATATGCTATAATTGTCCGATCCGGCTCCTTCCGACTTATATACTACCTGCAATAAAAAGACAACTTTTGGGAAAGTTTCATGCATATAGCTTTAAAACTGAGAGACTAGTTTGCGTAGAAACGGACGGACAGACTGACAGACGGACGGACAGACTGACAAGGCTAGATCGACTCTCCTAGTGATACTGATCATGAATATATATACTTTATAGGGTCGGAAATGTCTCCTTCACTGCGTTGCAAACTTCTGACTGAAATTATTATACCCTCTGCAAGGGTATAAAAATGCCACGCATGAATAGGGACAAAACTTGCAAGCCATAAATAAGCCGGCCAATTTGTGGCATTAATTTAGTTGAAAATTTAATTCAAATTTCAAATGCTGAACACGGAAAACTGAATTGCCTAGTGAAATTGTTATCAGAATTTACGAGCTCATTAATTTCAGCTAAAACCGAACAAGAATACATCAGGTTAAGTTAAATAATAAAAAGATATGTGAAATGTATGTATTTAATCAATTTTTAATAACATATTTATATTTATTTATACATTTAAAAAAAAAAAGGTTAGAAATAGCAATGTAAAATAAATAATTAAAGAATATAGAAGAGAAAGAATATGGAATAGAAAAAAAAAGTTATAAATATTGAAGATTGAATTTCTATTTAAATAAATTGTCTTTTTTATTTTCTGTGACTCCCCACAACTTTCTTTATCCTTTTTCATATATAGATATAAAAACATCTCAGCCAAGGACAAAACATTAGTAAATAAATGTATAGGTATGTTTTTTAAAAATACCAGATCTATGTAGAGGCTCCGCCTCCTCGCCGCCCCCGCAAATCTACAAATTTAACTATAGCGGATCCTGGGCAGTCTGAGCTAGCCTAAACCCAAGAAAGATACTTACATGTCTGCCTCAGTTTCTGTGAAGTGTGCTCTGAGATTTCAGTGTTTTTTGGATACTTCTGATTATTTATTATCCATTTCATCTCTGTCTGTAAAGAGTTTCCAAAATTTATTCGAAAAATGTCCCGCGAAAAAAAATCGCATCAATGTGTATGTGCCACCAATAAGTAGTTTTCCCGAATCCAGTTTGCCGGGCGGCTATGAACTCCAGGATCGCGTCGAGTTGCCCAAGGCTACGGACGTCCTTGAGAATGTCCTTGAAGAGCGAGAGCCGCACTTTCTCAACGTAATCGATGGCCGGGGACGTCTTTTGGAGCAAATGCGTTATTTTGGCGACGATTACCGTTTGGCTTTGAGAGAGGCCTTCACCCAAGAGGGCCACATCCATCCGGATAATGGTGCAGAATTTGCATCTCCAAATCTCGAGCCCCTGACTGAAAACCCTTACCCGTGACCACAATAAAACATTCGGAATGAGTGGCATACCGGCAAATAAATAAACTGTCTCAATTGATGCACAATGTTGGTTTACTGATAAAAAAAGGTAGTAAAAAATATCTGATTTTGGAATTTAGAATTGTATATTAAACATGAAAATTAATATAAATTGAATACAAAATATTTGGGTTCACTACGTTTTTTTTATCAGTGTTGTTATTATTTTCAAACATGTATTTTTATTTGTAATAGATACATTTAAAAGTAGTCATCTTGTCTTCAAGTTTTGTTTATAATAATAAATTGCAATGCACTATAGTATTCTTGATTTTAAAGCTGAGCTAATATAAAGCCAAAATAATTTAATTTTCAACTAAAACATCAATTAAAATAAAAGTTAACTAGATCTTAGTTTAAGAAATTGTAATAACTTTTCCAACATTTACAAACCAAATAACTCTTTAAAAATCTATCGATCTATCTGCGTGTGAAAAGCTTATACAATTTATTTCTTTAATAAAATTTGGCAATAAATTTCAAACTAAATTTTATAGGCTGCTCTTAAGTCGACTACCTGTGGCAATTCGTTGTGGTTGGAATTTTTGTAAAAGCTCAATTGGGTTTTTTTTCGGATCTGGCAAATTGTTCGTCGAATTTGCGGTGCTATGCATTTCGCAACATATTTGTTTAACAGAAGAGCCACTTCAGCGCATTTTCCCCGCTATTTCACTCGCACGAAGAGCAGTAAAAAAAATTGTATTTACTTTCTGTTCACAATTTGTGAAAAAAGAGTTCTTTATTGTTTTTCTGTTGGCACGAGTTAAAAGTTTAAAAATGAAAAAAAGGAAAAATTGGAAAACGAATTACATTTGCATCGGCATGTGTTGCGCATTCAGATGGGGTCTGTATCTGTATTCGCAACTGCTCCTGCGAATGTATCTGTAAATATCTGCAGGCATTTGCGTGTGTTACTTTGATGCATAATGGGATTTTTATGGCTTTACGTTTTAATGCAATCCTTTTTCCCTCTATTTTTTCCTTGGAATGTAAAAAATGTTGTTAAATTTTTAATAATAAATGAACCATTTTAAATAATTTTATGTAAATACCCCTTATGTTAGCCAATATTTCTTGGAATGAAAAAAATTGTTGAGTTTTTAATAAGACTTTAACGAATTGAACCATTTTCAATCATTTTATGCAAATTAACCCTTCATTTATATTTTAATTCAAACTTTAAAATGCACCCTGCTAATCTTTCAAAAGCTTAACATTAAGAGCAATGTTGTGTTAATTTGTTTGTTAAAATAGGTCTTAGCATGATTTTGAACTAATAAACAGATTTTAAAATTTAGATTGGCAAAAAGCAGAATCAAGTTTGAAAACTTGCTTAGTCAACTATTATCTATTTGCTTAAGTTACATATTTTTAATGCATTTATACGAGTTTGTATTTTCAATTTTACAGCCTACATATTTTGTATGTGTCATTTTTGTAACTCCTTTTCGAGTCCCAATAATTTTGCCTGCACAAGTATTACGTATTCGACCCATTGGCCCTTACCTTCGGGTAATTTATGACTTTCTGCAGTGTTCCCAGCTCCCTCGTTTCGAGATCTGGATGAACAGGTATTATGTTAAATTTAATGTGCCCTCGCCATGGCAACAGGTCAAAAGGCCAGAAGATGGTCACCGCGTTGGGGCAACTGGATTGAAATGGCGTCGCCTGCAACGCACTTAAAGCCTTGCGAATTTTTTAAAAAGGAAGGGCACAGTCCTACATTGCCATGGCAGCCAATTTGTCCACACGTAAACATCTGAGACCCCCATGGAGCTAACTCAGTTGAAAACCATTCAACTCCCTAATTGGATAGGTTATACAGCATTTTGGGTGTGAATGTTCGATGTTGTCTCATTTTGAATGACTGCCTGATCTGAATGGCGAATTCAAACCCGTTTAATAACTGAGCCGGTTCAGGAAAGGACATCATTACCCAGGCAAATCTAGGCACTGTAGACTACAGAAGTTTGGTTTTCCCTTTCAGTGATAAATGCCTAGTTTTCCGGTTGCTAGGAGTTGCCAAAATTTTAAAGAAACTTGAGAAAACCTGTCGATTGCTTAATAAAAATGTAAGCTAGATTTATCTGTTTAAAATGACTTACACTAGAGAATCTGCTTTGTACAAATTACAATCTAATATAAATTTAGCAAAATGACTTGACTAGTAATGTTGTCTAAAATAAAAACGTGTTAGGGTGATAGTGGCTGCTTTTGGTTGGATAAGTAGCAGGTCGAAACCGATTCCTACGGAGGAATGCGATTAAAAAAAAAAACTTTTTTTGGGGTAATATATTTATGTTCTTTTGAAAATGATTTATCCAAATAAAAATTCCTAAAAAAATAATTAAAGTACATTTTACCCTTTTTAATTATGGGATTATATATAAAATGCATTGATATTGACAATTAATTTATTCTCTCGTTAGTTTTTGCAACTTCTTTTAAAATGTAAAGTCTTGTAAGTATAGTAACTGAATTGAATTAAAAAAGAGTTAATTTTATCATTATGCATTAAACAATTAATGTAATTAAAATGGCTTATTAATTCTTCTTAGCTTATGTATCTGATATAAGCTGATTTATTTTAAAAATTTTACTTAGAAATTGATTGTGAACCGCAAAAGCTTTATAAACTATTGCGGTATTATTAATTTAAAGTAAAATATTCATAATTTGAGAGCATTGCAGTAGCAGTTTTCCATTGAATTGAAATTTTATTACCTAATAAGGACTGATTTTTGGAAAGAATCGGACGCCAGAAAAAGACTGGCTCTCGGGCAGATTCGCACATTATCGGGGCTTGCTTCCCCTGCGAAAACCAACCACTGGTTTGCTGAATTTGGTGCGCCAATCCGGTCGTATATATAGGGGTTCTCCGCCGAATTTTCGACGCCTTTGCGTCTGGGGGCATGCGCTGAATGGGCGCCGGGTGCGAGTGGGATGGAGCACGTGTGCGAGCGGGACGGGGCGATGCCGACAAAAATGCGCGAGGAGTAATCGGTGTCCTTGGCTGGGGCACAAGGCTCAAGGCTAACCTGTTGACAAAGTGCATATTGCGCATACGCCCCGTACGGCGCACAAGTCCAACAGGTAAGCCGCTGGCGTAGGCGTTGCACATCCACCCACTCACGCAAAATATACCGCCCACCCAACCACCCGCAACCTTGCCGTTGGCAATCGTATCAAGGCTGAAAAGGCGCCAATGGCAATGATCTGCGTAAATCAAGTTAGCAAAATTACTGCAAGCTGCGTTCGCACTGGATGCAATATGAAACTTATTCCGGCCCCTCATTCAGCAGTTGCTTTCGATGGCAACTGTCGCAATATATTGGCGATTCAAGTACAATTTGCAAAAAATATGGACTGCAGTGCAATAAATCCGTATTCAAAACCGTATTCAAAGGGTATTTTATAGGTCTTCAATGCGATTATTACCTCTTTTTATCTTTATTATAATAAGTGTAAACTTAATCGCAACCACGTCTGAAATGCAGAGTATGAAATTAGATGTCCCAAATATCAAAATTTATGTTTTATATATAAAGCTTTTATAAGCATTTTTTTCAGAAATGCTTAAGATGATAAATGCGGCTAAAAATACTACTGATGTTTCCCCTTTTAAAAATTATTTTTTAAGCATCAGCCAGAAAACACAAGGATCAGTGCTGCCAACTTTTGTTCAGAAAAAAAAGGATGAAAAATATAAAATATAAAATATAAAAATATAAAAAGAAACAAAAACAAACAATTAAAAAAGACTAAACAAAAAAAACACTTTATAATTTTTTAAATTATTATTACATCATGTGTTTAATTTGTTCATTATTTGGTGATTTTTTTCTGGATTTTCTTGTTTCTAGTAAACTGAGTTCGATCCGATCATGCGCAGATAATTCTTAAACAGCATTTTCCCAGTTTTCGCAAGCCGTCTGACTGACATTAAAACTTTACCCTGTGTGCACTTTTGAAATTGAGATGATAGATAACATTAACCTAGCAATGATAAACACAATAAAGTGGTCGCCACTTTTTCATGGTTTGTATGTATGACTTTCGTGAAGCTGTTAAACTTTTAAGTTGAAAACTGCCAAAAAATGTAAAAAAAAAATCCTGAACTCCCGCTTCTCTCAATTTACAAAATTTGGAACTGGCAGCCCTGATGAGGATGGAAAACTTAAGTTTTCATCTGGACAAATAAGTCAGATTTAAGATTTAATTTTTTCTAAAAGTTCTTATCTGGAATATTCAAAAAATATCAGTATTTTGACCACAATAATACAAATAATAATGATCCAAAAATGGAATGTCATATTTCGTTAACCTTGCTATGTAAATAAAAGTCATTTTACATTTAAACCTAAAAATGTCATTTTTATGATATCAAATAATTGTTACATTTCTTATTGCTTTTGTGATGTCTAAATAACCACTTTTCAACAAGTGCGACCAACATCGGTCGCAACATCACATGAAGAAGAAGAAATGGTTGCCGCAGTAGTGGGCTTTCATTATTTCCCCATATCAGCGATTCAGCGAGCTGAGCTGCCATTTCCCCTCCAGCAGCAGCAACCCCCAAAAAAAATCGTACTATTGTATTGGCAGTGCCATTCCATCGTATCACCTGGGCGCCACGTAAGCCTGTTGCTGTCGCAGATGCTGATGTTGCTGCTGTTGTTGCTGTCGTTGGTGTCGTTGGTGTTGTTGCCGTTGCTGCTGTTGTTGCTGCCGAGAATGTTGTTGGTGTTGCTGCTGCTGATTTGACTGTTGTCGCTGTGTCTGCTTGGACTGTGGTTGCTGTTGCTACTGTGCTGTTGCTGCTTCGACTGTTGCTGCTGCCGCCGCAGTCGTCGTCATGGTCGTCGTTACAGTTACACACTTTCCACTTGTTGTTCCCGGGGGGTGGAATGGGTGAACTGGGCTTTCTTCGGGGGGTGGGCTTACAGCCGAAGTGCCGAGCACCCGCCACACGAGGTGGCCTCGTCAGTTGGCCAACTGCGGAGCAACAGATGCTGTTCAACATCCAAGCCAAAAGGTTGTGCGCCTCGCAGCAACAGCAGCAGTAACAGCGATAGGAGCAACAGGAGCAACAGCAACAGGAGCAACAGCAGCACGGCAGCAACATCAACAGTTGAGCAGTTCAATTGAATGCTGCAACTAGCCAACGTGCAACAAGTCAACAAGGACAATACTTTTTTTTCAAAGTGCAAAAAAAAAATGTGTGTTTGTGACGAATTACAGTAACATGTACAAGAGTATTTATTTATTTTTCGTGAGCCGTTAAGAAATGCAATAGTTATCCGAGCACCCCCATCGAATCACTCAAACTACCTGAAAGCAGTCACGGAAGTACAACAAATGAGAACATACTTTTACCTGATCTACTCATCATACATAATATATAGTCCATAATAAACCATTAAGCCGTACTCTGAGGACCTGACAAACAACAGATGCTTTAACATTGATCACAAAGAAACCGCAGATGTCAGGGTGATTTTAAATGACAAAACCCAAGGAGAAGAAATCATAAGCCATAAAGGTAACCAAAACCGAGGAAACCGAGCTCAAACGAGGCAGAAAGCAGTTGAGAAGACAAAATCATCATGTAAGTAGAGAAAACACTGTGTTCAAAATGGTAATAAATGTTATAAATATCTAGGATTTAGGTATCAATTTATCCATATTTGATTTACTTGATTGTTTTTATTTTATTCTGTTTTATTTATTTTTTGTGTGACCCAATGCAATTAATGCTAATGCTGATTTTCAAATTGTTTTGCCGCATATCAATCTAAATGCCGCAATTGTTACTGGTGATTAACAATTATAGTTTTAGCTGCTGGCGAATCTTCATTTATTAAGCAATTGTTATGCAAATGCATTTAACGAATTTCGTTTCCCGTGTAAGGCCGTATTTGTTTATTTTCCCAATATTTAGTTTATGCTAAACATTTACCCATCTCCCCTCAGAAAACACATTTAAAGCGTTTAATTAAGTATGTTTATGCCAAACCACATAAATTCAACAAACAGCAGAAAGTCAACATAAATATAACACACCACAGTGAGGCAAGCTTATAAAAATAATATACATTTAAGTTTAACTCCAATTTCAAACAGAATAATTTAACTTAAAGTAAATTCAGACCGCAAATAACTGATTCATTCTGAAGCTTACATAAATGGTCCAGAATCGACCTTAAATTCGAGTTCTACTCCCCAAGTGATTTTTACTTCAAAGCCAAAACTGATGTAAACTTTCTAGTCTCAAGGGCATTTTTGCCAAACATTTCCCAGAAATTTCGGGCAGAAAACTGCTGTTTCTGCTTGGCACATCGTTATTGTTCCGAAATAAATCAAAGTACAGTGAAGGTCTTTAAAGCAATTTTTCCGGTTGCTGTTTATTTGCCAGTTCAGGAAACTTAATTTCGAATTGGAAACAACTTAATAACTCATCGAAAACGGAAACACGCCTCCAACGTTTCTTTTAGATAGTTTTGACTTGTATGTGAAGTTCAATTTCCAATTCCCTCACTTCTGCTTGCCCTCTGTTGGTTTCTCCTTTCGAACTGCTGTCAACTATGTCCAGGTAAGTACATTTTGAAATTAATTTTTAAAAAAGGGGTTTGATAAGCTGCCAAAATATTGGATGAGGTACAAGTAAGGACTGATATTAATGTACACTTAATAAAATATGAAAGCTGTAAAATAGATTTTGTATTGGTCGAAATTATATAAACATAAATTATTCTTAAAAAACACAAAAACTGAAGCGTATTGATTGTATGAAAGGATAATTTTAGAATAAAACAATCGATTCAAACTATGCCTTCAGTATATTCTCGGGGAGAAATAGAGCACAATTTTTGAATTCCTCAAATCAAAGTATATAAAATTTAGGTATTTGTTTAGCTCAATGACAGTTTCCACTCAGCAACCAATGCAATTAACTGATTGGTCCCCAAAAATAAATACACTGATTAGATGGTCTACGCCTAGTTATTTTAACAAGCACGGTTACTCATTTCTGATTTGGTGTGGACTTACCACCTATTGTGTTAACTTTCTGCTGCCTGCTTTTAGGCTGGACCAATTGTTAAAAACTTTGGGGGGTCGTTTTTCCACAACACCACCATTAACCCAGTAAAAACCACCTCAACGGGAGCATTGTTCCAGCCCCCAAAGAAATGAGCATTTATTTATAGAACCTGTTTACACAGACACACGCCCCGCAATGATTGAATCGACTTTTTGTCTGGGTGGCTGTGTGAGTGTGTGGGAGGCCAGTGCCAAGGTGGGCACACATGGGTTAATGGTTGGGGGGCATTTGTTCGACAATCATTTGTAAAATCAGGGACATTAGGCCCCATGATGCCTGACTGCTAACGCCTGAGTTATTGCAAAAAATAGTCCCTCTTGAATGTATTACAAAAAAAAATAGTACTCAATTATATAAGTAAACAACTTCAGGTTCTGAAATGAATAAAAAAGTAAATTTAAGCTTTAAACTAAAACAATTCTCTCGGGTCTTAAAATCATTACTATCAATGGTATTTAATCGCCTATATTTGATCACATAAAAATATGACTGCGCTTTTTTTCAATTTCTAAAAGCGGTTTTATATTCGAAATGAATGAAACTTATGAGATATTAAGATATAGATGATCTGGCAACGCAATGTAGATTTCAGAAACTCATCATTTAGCTGCGAAGTATTACTCTCGGTGTAGTTCCTTTATGCTGTGTCTTCACTCCTGCGCTCATTAGTAGCACATTTACCGCGTACGTGATTTAGCTGCAAATGTGCAAAGGACCGAAGGACCAACTGACAGACTAACTGACTGACTGACTGACTGACTCGCAGGACCTAGCATAACTGTTGATAACTGTTGCTTGTGCTTGTTATTGTAAGTCGCCCGATCCCCTCTATATCCTATTAAATTCCCCATCTGGACTCCTAGTTTCCGACTTGTCTACCTATGGTAATTTGGTCACATGTGCATTTCGGTGGCGATGCAGTTGAAGAGAATGTGAAAATGGAAAACGGTTAAAACGGAACAGGAAAATGGAAAAACGAAAGTGGCTGCGATCCAGCTTACCCGAGTATATGGCAATTTTCCTCCCCCTCAAAAGTTGTATTTAAAACTAAAACTATAGTTTTATTACCATAAATTCTTCATAAGTTTAAAACTATTTTATAATTTTTGCAAATTATAATTTATTTATCACCCTTTGGGTCCTGATTTTAAATATCACAACTTTCTTATCTATAAAATATTTTAACCTGTTTATGTTTGCTTTAATTGTTTCCTTAGTTCCTATCACAAAAAAAAATGTTGTGTTAATTCAGAGTAATTAAATGTTTCTGCTGCCTGAGTTCCTCGCAATTTAGTTTTTTTAAACTTTTTCACAGACAAATGTGAGAAAAGATAAGCTGGATATTGGTCTGGTCAATTTAAACTTGTTAATGTTACAAATTTTAATATGACCGCCATATCAAATTAAATTTAAAATTTAAATTTTAAGACAATTCGAATTCTTTTCGTCTTAAATCGCAAAAACCAACCCCATAGCTTTCGCTGGCTTATGTACCCTCAACCGTTGCATGAAAAAAAATGGCAGTTTCTTGCCCATCATCGCCAGCCGAAAAGGACGATTGGCTTGCATTGTGTCCTGAGTGACAGTATCTTTGGGTCGCCATTCAGGCGATGGCATTTCTTTTGCCGCCAGTTAACTGCCATCGATAAGTGGCTGAGCACTGCTGCGACAATAGCTTGAACACACTCAGTCGCAGTCTGGCAAACTGATCAATGGCTGACACATTTCCGGGACATGGCGGTGTTTCCGGTTGAAAAGTAGGTTCACACACAGTCCCTTCCTTCCGCTGGCCACACACCCTTCAAAATTAAAGCAAATATAAATAAAGGGGAAAAACTCACCTACCAAATTACACTTATGGTTCAATGAAAATTTTCACTCAATTACGCTTTAAGACTTAGTTCTCCAAATAGAAGCAAATGTCGTTAACGGAAGTGGGCCAGTCACACATACACACAGTCAGGCAAATACCCACACTTTCACACAGACACACAGTCACATGAACACACAAACTAAACAAACATATTCTTTATCATGGCTTTCTGATGCGCTCTCTCTTTCACGCCCCCACTTTCTCCACAACTTTCACCTCTGCCTGTGTATAAGTGCTCCGTCGTATGTGTGCGTCGGAGTATTTGTGCCATGCAATGTTGTGGTTTTTGTGTCCACAGAAGCGTCAACAAACGCTTTCAGGATAACAAGTCCATAGGCAAAGCACACTACAATAAGTGGCTAAACTAATTATTGCTAATTGCAGAGCATTGGCCATTTTGCGGTTTCCAAAATGTACTTAAAATATTGCTTTCAAAACCGCCACGACCATCATTTCTAATCGAATTTCAATCGAAAACCCAATAACAGTTTTTAATAAATAACCATTTAATTGGATTTCCTGGCTTGTCAATAGATTGTATTTCATACATCTACCAGAAAGGTTTTGGTCTCCATAGAACCTAGAAACGTTATGGGTCCTAAGCATATATTTGTCATGCTTTTAATTTTAGATAAAGCTGAAATATACTTAAGGCAAATATACGCTTAATAAGGATGGCTAATACATCTTTGAAGAGACGAATTATAAATTAAAAGTTATGCCTTTTCCAAAAGCATAATTTTAGGAATTTTCCAAGGCATATTAAAAAAAAAAAGTAATTGGCTAATACTTAACATTCTTTCTTAATATTAAAAGTGACTTTTAAGAAATATAAAATTATAATTATTGTAAAAGTTAAAATATACAATTTAAAACAAAACTGTTCAACTCAATTTGAATGGAGTTTTTTCACATACTAAGATGTTTAAAAGCCTTGAAAGGTATGATTAACGTAATGCATTTCCTTAAAATGGTGAAAGTGTCTTATTAAAAAAATGTTTTTATATTCCACTTAGTTGATTTTACCCACATAAGTTTTTCAACTTTAGCTATGCAGATTCTTACGTTTACTGAAATAGAACAATTTGACTTAAGAATGTTTCAAGCCAAGCGATTATACAGATTTTAAAAAAGTGTCTACCCCAGTGAGGCTCGGGTCAAAAACTAGTAGGCTTAGCTGCAAGCTTTTAGGAATTTTGTCTTTTCTACGTTTTGTTTTTGCCCCGTTTTAATCTCTTAGAGTTCGGAACACTTTTGGCTTATTCAAGAGCTGGGCAAGAACTTCGCAGCTGACAGACCTGTGCCCAACAGTTCCCACTAATGCAGCATACCTTCTAGAGATGTATACATATATATTCTATGTTTAGCACACAGCAGACACAGTTGTGCATAATAGATTTGCCCACATATACATGCATCAGGCAGCACTTACAAGTTATTATTGCCCTAGGGGAGCAGCACTCGCACTTACACAGTCGCAGTCGCAGGACAAAGCCAAAGCCAAAGCCAAAGCCAAAGTCCAGTGGCCACATAATGGTTTCCATTTTCGATTTGCTGATGGATAAGAAGGGTGGGGCAGCGGAGGAAAACGGAAAGCCCATTGAGAGGTTTGTACGTAAGTTATGATCGGGATTTAGATTAGTGCTAGTGGAAGCCCAAGAACAAGTCCATGGCAACGTAATCCCCGGCAACAGCAGGATGAGCCTCAATGTAAGCCACAAAACACATTAGTCGAATCACAACTTTCTGACGGCAATGCAAAATGTTCGTGCTTATGTATAGAATTCATACTTTTTCATTTATACAAAAGTTTTAAAATTCTTAAATTTCGGATTAATAACTCATTTGTGAATTTACATTTTTAAAGTCACTAAAATCAAACAATGCCTCTAAAATTACTAGAAATTATTTTTTTATGAACTAAGCTATGTAATGCTTTATGGGCGAATTTTTATATTAATCAATTCTAGATGAAAAAAATAAATTCAAATTTTTTTTGTAAATTGTTAGGTTTAGTTTTAAACAGAAATATACTTTTATTTGTACGGCTAAGGTTGTTTTTTTTTTTTTTGGTTTTTAGAAACCAAAAATAATTGCTTTAAGTTTCATGGGACTAAATGTTTGAAAACAATACTATTGGGTTTCTGAATGCATGCAATAAATATTTTATTTCGATGTCCAAAAGTAATTGATTATTCAAAATACCTCATAGTAAGTCAAAGTCTCTGGAGATTTCATGCCATTTGGATTCATTGGACTACCTGACATTGATTTGAAAACTGATTGACATCTACCGTTTGCTGTCTTGATAATTTCATTCCATGTTTCCTGTGGAGAACTCGAATCCTTTTTTCGCGCTCCCCGACAAAAAAAAACCCAAAGTCCCGAGTAATGTTCGCGGTCCTTGCTGGTATATATAATAAATAAATGAGGCAGCCCATCAATCCACCCTATTGTGCCAGCGGCATCCTCGAAACATGCTACAAAATGCACTCAAGCGTTACAATCCTATCGATTGAATGCTGAAAATAAACGACCAGGGAGACATGTATGAGCACGTAGTCCACGAGAGGGTTAAGCTCGCTAATGGGAGCAGCCAATGTGAATGCATAAATTCCACGGAGGATCGGTTAATGACTCCTAATGGCTAAGAATTAGATTCGATAGTTTTAAGAGCAACAACCAAGGCATTAGGTTGTCTTTGTATATATCTACTGGATATCGTTGATTAAGGCCACAAAAAGCCAATAATAAATCGAATATTAATAATTATATAAAAAATACCTCTTTCGATATAATTCTCATTTGGCAATGTCGAATTAATCAATAAAAATTATTTAGTGATGATTAATTCAACTTAGGGCAACAATAATATTTTTGATCATAAAAAAAGTTGTAATATAATGATTATTAAATTTTAAAAAACTTAAATGTAAGTTAATATTTAATATATTTGAGTAATACTTTTTTTTACCAAAAATAAATATAAAATTAAAGTTAAATTTTCGTGTTCAACGACGTTATGATATTCCATTATCAGACCATTATTTTTATAATTATGGCCAAAATAGTGATATATTTTTTAACTTGCTGTTGGTTTTAGTTTTAAGCACAAGCTCATTTTCTTTAGTTAATAACAAGTTGAAATTCAGAGGGTTATGCTTCTTGTGCAGAAACAAAATCTTCTATGCTCCTTTAATTGACACTCAATTTCATGTGTGCCTGCCTCTTGGAAAGGACACACATTACACATTGCTGAATCATTCGACCATAAATTGATGCCCACTTGGCGGAGCTGTAGAATGCAAACCGCAGCGGAATTAACGGGGCTCGATGCCACAAAGGCCTCGACCGAAGGCATTTCGCAGGTGATGTCGCACCACCCAAAGAACCACAGAGTGAACCACCCAAAAAGACACCGAAAGCCAACCCACCGGCAGTCACAAAAGGTGTATTCAAGTGTGTGGCATAGAATTGCCAGGCTGAATGCATGTCAAGAATTGTAAAGGCTTTTGCTCACGTCACACCTGCCACGCCTCCACGCCACCGCACACCGCACACCGCCCACCGCCCACCGTCCCTGGGCATCGGCCCAAGGTCATCGTCATCAATGGCAGCTTAATAATAGCATTGCCAGAGATGACAAGACCACCGCCAAGGCTAATTACATATGAAATCCCGACTTGACAGCTGCAAAGTAAAATCGCGCCATATGTTTTGTTAAGTTGTATTCCCCTCAAGGACATCTCCCTGTCCACTGAAAATAGGAAATCCTAGGTGTCACATTGAATCGGTCAGTTGGTAAAAACCAATCCTAAACATAAGTTGTTGTTTTCCCCTAAAAATATAAGAATTTCCTAAAGTAAATAAATTTGAAATGCAAATTGCACAAACCAAAAAGAACATTGTAGCAATGTCTTATCAAATGCTATTTTTAAATAAAAAAATTTAGGTAAAGGTACTGCACAAATTCTATATTATCACTAGCATAATAAAATTGTTGAAAAAATTATAAAGAAAATATGAGTACTGCAAGAAAGTGGGTAAAAAAATTGTTTTTTACTTATTATAGTTTCATGTTTGCCTTGGCTTAAGCTTAACAACAAGTTATTATTGTTATTATTATTATTATTAAATAAGCTTTAAAATATTCTAGTGCAGGCGATAATCGAAAGTTTTCAATCAATACAATATGCATTGAATTTATGAAAAAGAAATGCAATATACCAAGAATTTTCGTGCCAGAGCATATAGCATGTGGTGGTCAGAATGCATTTCTGTTGCCAGGAGCTTATTATAATATTTTCCTGGTGCGAGTTCTTCTTCAATCCCACGTTGTGTGGGGATTTGTGCACCCACTTGTTCGGTGGCAAGTAAACCAAAGTATTGATGCACACAAGCTGTGTGCTCGTGCTCGTGGGCATGTGTTTTTTGCGATTCGATGTTAATTTAGATGCTGTTGCTGGCACTTGGGATAATTACAAAATGCAGGTGAAACAGCTGCAACATCTGCAGCAGGGTCACGGGTCAAACAGTGAAAGATATCATTTTATGTGCTTAAAAATGGGGCATACCCATTTTGCGATTTAAGTTATGAAAAAAGAAGGAACTGCATTAAAATATTATTAAAGAACAAGCAAGAAAGAACGCGTCGGCAACAAATTAAATATTTAATATTCGTTTAAACAACAACTATTATTTTTTCACTAAATTAAATGTTTCGCTAAATTATTCGATCGTTCCCATGTTAGCTATAACTATGTACGATAGCTTATATTTCCCTTTTAAATGTTGTTTACTGCAATGGCCGATAAATTTGCAATGCGTGTTAACCATCTAAAAAAATTGAAATATTTCATTTGACCAAACATTACAGAATATTTACAGATTTCTTATGTATTTATAAAATTCCATGTTTGTCTGGGTTTTAGTTCAACAACAATTTTAATTTCACTTCTAATTGAGACTTTTATTTACCTTCATTTTGGGGCCAAATGTTTTTCTCTTGAGTTCAAAACAAAAGAAATGGATTTCACCTGCTGACTCAAGCAAAGGAGAAAATTTCCATAACAACGTGGGCAAAAGTGCAGTGAAAATATATTAAAACCTATGTGGGGGATCACTGAAGGACGGAATCAGGACTCCATATGCGATCTGGCCCCCTTTGTGGACTTTTACCTCCGGCAGCTTTCTTTTGCCAGCCATAAATTTCCCCTCTTTAATTGTTCGCTATTTAAATTTAAAAATATTTATGTAATTCCGATTTTTGTCTGCCAAACGAAGTATTAAAAAAATCCAACTAACGAGGATGCGATGGGCCGAGTAATCGCAGGCGCGCATTTTTCATTATTATAAATCCCAGGCATGTTTGGCCCAGAATTCGATGGTGGTCTTTTCTTTTGGCCAAATTGCCGCAAAATGCAAAATGCCTATCCATCGTGGAAATATTTCCATCGCAACAACGGCCCCGACTTTCTGACAAAATATTTTGATTTAAATATTTTTGCGAGCTTGTTTTTTCTGTCGCCGCCGTTGTGAGGTATTCGCTTGCCATCGCTGTTGCTTTTTTCATTTGTTTTCTCCTGACTTTTTAATGAAAAACTATAAAGTGAAGCAACATATTTTTTTTTCTGCATATTTGAACATGACATTTTTTTTACGCGTATGTTTGTATGCACTGCAACTCATTCAAGCTGACATTTGTTTTCGCTTGATCGCATTATTGCAATTTCATTTGAAATCATGGACTGTTTTCGCTTGATCGCTTTTTTGTCGTATTTATTTGGCACTCGAAATGTCCGAATATGAGTTAACATTAAGCCGGCAGATATTAAATAAAAACGTTGAAAAGATTTCAAAAGCAGCTTGTATTATAATTTCAGTCAGAAGTTTGCCACGAAGTGAGACATTTATGTTGCAAACTTCTGACTGAAATTATAATATCCTCTGCAAGGGTATAAAAATGTATTCGGAATTTAGGTGCTTTAAAGAGTATTTAATTTTTGCAATAGCTGCAAGGGTATATAAACTTCGCCTTGCCAAAGATAGCTTTTTTTCTTGTTTTCTTATGAAATATTATAATATAGGTCGGTTGGTTTTGGCTATGAAACATTTCCGAAATTGAATTTGAAAATGTTTTATTTACCTAAATTTTACAGCCTAAGGGATCGTTTAGTACATTTTGGGGAACTACCAAAGGTATGAATAAGTAACGTACTATGCAACCACTTTGTGCCACATTGTTTGCCTTTCGTGGGCCATGGGATATACCAATATGATTCCTGTCATATCCTGGTCCCTGTGGCAAACATTCAGCCTCATGCATGTGCAATTGATGGATCTGTTTCAGTTTCAGTCCCTGCTTTTGCTGGCGCTATCAGGCTGCTCTTTTCTGGCCTCCAACAACATGACTGCTCCGAGTGGCTTCGGCTCTGATATTTGCATACGCTGTATGCACGTTGCCATCATTCCACGATGCCGTCGCAGAAATTGTGACAGCAATGTGAACCGATGCAGATGTCAAGGGACAGGGACAACGGGGATCGAATGCCAGCGATAACGAGAAATAAAGTGCCTCCTCGAATCTGTTTACTGCCCCGGCATTTGGCAACTGGACACCGAAAACAGTGGTTACAGTCACCGCCCACGAACCTCGGGAAGTTGCAATTGGATATCCCATAAAACCGAATTGTTAACATAAATATGAGAGATAATACCCTGGGGAAGTAAAAGAAAAATTAATGTTTATTTAAAAAATGCAAGCAAATACTTGCAAACAGCACCGGAGCGCTTGTTAATATTATACTTTAAATTTGAATAGATAAATATTTCAGACATAATTTGTTGGGGCGCGAAAAACTTTTGTGAGATGCATAGCATGTCTAATTCGAATAGAATAACGCTACAATAAAATTCAATAAAAACCAATTAATTTAATATTCTGAAAGGTAGAGAACTTAAATAATATTCATCACTTTCATTTTCAAATAAAACCCAAGCCTTCTTAGTTTAATCGTTATATTTATTTATCATATTTTTATAGTAAAGTTCACTTGTTACTTGTGCAATCCACTTAAAAAAATTTGTTTATAAAAGTTAAAGCCTTTTTTTTTTATTGAAGCTACTTATTTGTCCTAGAGTTTTTTAGAAACCAATATAGAAATCAATCAAATCAACACACGTTAACTTTTTTGGATACATTTAAAGTATTAATAATGCTAATAGTTTCAAAAAGCCAAGAGAAAATTACGTAGCAAGAGCTTAAGCGCTTTTTCTTAATCCAACTACTAATCTTTCTAGCACGTTTTTTTTTAACCTATTAAGTAGTCAATGGCAAATAAAATCTATCGAATCGAATTGAGTTCTGTTAGCATGTACATTTAAAATGTTTTTCGACAACAAGTTGCCCTTTGCAACTGTTTATTTGCTTAGGTTAGCGAGGTGTCAAGTGATTCTCAGATTACTTTATGTTCACACTGTGTGTGTGTGTGTGTGTGTGTGAGTGACAGGCATGGCGAATCGTATGCGAGGAATTACTTGCATGTGTGTGCGTGACGCCAAAAGCGATTATTTGCTTTGACGAAAGTGTTGCATACTTTGCTGGGGAATGCGAAAAGGGATATCGCAGTGCGATTGCCTTTTGTGCCGTTTGTGCCATTTTCGCCCATTTTTCGCTTAACTTAATTATGAAACTTTCAGCTTGTTTTAGACTGTTGGCACCGCTTTGTTCGGCTTTGAACAATGTTGTTTTTGCGGCTTCTGCTGCTGCTGTTGCAAAAAAAAACAAGAGTTTTGTTCGCTAATTAAAAAGGTCAACACACAAATGAGAGGTTTACAAAAGGAAAAAGTGAGAGGTGAGCGAGGCAAATTAAGCTCACACAAATTGCGTCACTTTAACGGATCCACAGTGGCTACCAGGTGGAGCTGTTGGGTGGTGGTTCAGTGATTGATCGGGGGACTGAACCACCCCCACAACCCCCTCTGTCCCACCCGCTGATTCAATTCGCCTCCACTCATGTTGAAAATCGCGTCAACATAAAAACAGTACCATCGCCACTCCCCAGGACTCTTCCACGAAAAAAAAAAAAAAACAAGTGGAAAACCGGATGGGGCAGAAAAGAGAGTGGTCCCGAAACGCGAGGCTGTCGGTGTAGTGTCCTGAAAGCCCGCCACACCCCACCGAAACCAACCCACCTGACCCTGGTTGTTAACATGTTTCACTTTGGGCCATAAGGGCGCCTCACACGGATACCTACACGGCAAGAAAAAATAAAATATCTTCTTTTATACACACAATCTGGTAGGTTTTTTAAGAAAATCACCACATAAGCTTGCTTTTTTCACTTATATTTTTATACCATCACTTTGAAGGTTTTTTAAGAAAAGCTTACCTTTCAGTAACATTAATACATTTCAATTTTTATAATACAAATAGACAAGTAGACATTTGATTTTTAAAGTGCAAGTCGTGGAAGTTTCTTATATCTTTATCAAATATTTCACTGGATATTTGATTTTTTGAATAACTTTGAAAATATAAAATACATGGAAAAAGTGTGATAGCACTTGGACTTCTTACAGTCAAAGGCTTACAGTGAATTTTTCTTTCTCTGGAGGCACCCCTTGCCCTCGGATGTTCCACCTGTGGGTTTTTCAAACGAAAGGCAAATTTTAATGCCAACATTGACAAGTAGGAGCATATGTGTGTGTGCGGTGTGTGTGTCTGTGTGTGTGTGTGTGTTGGTGTGGCAGGCAACCGAGCGTGTAAGCCAGGCGAAAAGGAGGGGGAGGAGTTGGTAAAAGGGGACAAAGGGCGGGCGGAAAAGCGGTAAAGGACCTGCCACACATGACACTGTATCCAGGCACTCAGACGTCGCACAGCTTTAGAGCCAATTGTGCCAAGCTGTCTGTGTGTGAGTGTGTGTGTCCTTTTCGTCCTGCGTGCTTGTGTCTGTATGTGTATTTGTCATTATTGGCAGCTTAGACGGCACACACGCACACAAAATAACACACAGCAAAAGCGAAAAAACAAATCGAAAAAATATTAACATCTTATTCCTTTTGATTTTTTATTGGGCCATGGGCTGTTGCCACGCTTATTCAGCCAGAATTCGTGTGTCTGTCAGCTTGTCCATGTGGCATTTAAAGGCTCTCAGTTTCACCATTTTTATTTTTTTGCACTGGCTTGAAATGGCCAGTGGACCAAAACACGTTATCCGGTCAGCTCCATTAGAAACCGACTGAAATCGGTTTTTTTTTTCGACGGATTAGGTAGCAACGTATGTATATACGTCAAATACTTAATACAATTGCATAAAGCTGAAGTGATCCGGAATGTCATAGAAACATAGAAATACCTCCAGGAAGTTGAACATGAAATTCTAATCCACTTGCTTTAATCAAACAAATGTTTTTTTTTAAACACCACGTATTTTATGCTTTTGCTTACAATTTTAAACAACTTTAAGGTTCAAATTGCATTTTTAAAATAGTTTTCTTTATATTGTTTTAAAAATTAAGGTTTTATTTTACTTCTTTTTAAAGCATTTCTGTAAAAACTTTAGAAATATAGATTGGTTACAATTAATTATTTATAAGTTTTTTCATAACTTGAGTTTTAAATCAAATTTAGTAAAACGCTTTTAAAACAGTGGGTACATAAAATGGTAAGCTTATTTTTATGTTTTTTAGATGATTAATTATGATGATGATTTGATTAACAAATAAATAGTCTAGTGTATGGCTATAACAACAAATTGAGCATTGGAAACGAGGAAATATTTGTTAATTGAATTCAAATTCTGCTTGTTTTAGGTGCCATTTCAATGGAATCTTCTCAGAATTATCCTCGTTGTCGTCCTACATTCCGAAAAATCCTTCGAAAGGAGTTCGTTTGAGGGGAGTGGCCTAACTGGATCGCCTCCTTTTGGTTCTGCCCCATCATGCATACATATGCGCTCATTTCACGCCTCGTGTTAATGGCTCTATACATACACTTATGACGCGGGGTGCCAAATAAAGTAGCTGGGAGCAAAAGTGGAGCCACAGCAAACAGGCAGGCAGGCATGAAAATAAATGATATTTTAATGTAAAAACAATACCAGGCACTTAAGTCGCATTCGTATCAATGGCCTTGTGCGAGTGTGTGTGTTTGGTGTGTATTTTGAGAGTGGTTTGAGTGGGTATTTCAATTTCCAGGGAAAACTCGTGAGGCTGCAAGTTTGAGCCTTGGCTGAAGGCCTAAGCCCAAAGCTGATGAACAAACCCGAAAAATTTGGTGGAACCACCCATCAAAACACACACACATTTTCCCCCTTTCGTAACGGTGGATTTGCGTTTTTATTTTTTCCCTTGATACGATGGCGTATACGCAATTCAACTTTCATACGCCCGAGTATATTAAATTCAACGTAGTTTCATCCGCACGCAAAGCACAATGGCCTTACTGTACAGTGAACTACTAACGAAACGTTCAAAAATCAAATTATTACTCTCTGTTGCAACAGAAAAATGTACAAAGTAAATTTGGAAAATGTTCGGGCAGAGGGAAAAACTGGCTGGAATATATATTTCAAGGCTGCAATTGTTTGCTCTGGGACTCAACCACCCCACCTGTGCCCCTCGCTCTCTTTGACGCTGCTTTGTTTGCTTTGCCCGAGTCTTTTGTTGGACGAAATTGAAGTTGAAGCTTTGTGCAGCATTATCTGAGCATTGCCTACGGGAAAACCTTTCTACACAGAGGCAAAAATACAAAAATAAAAAATACATAAATACAAAAATACAACAAAAAAATCGGGAGAGGCAGAGAGAGAAAAATAGAGCTGCAGAAGGTCTTTCAATTACAAATGGAAAAGCAAGTAACGAGGCAAAGTTTGCAATAAATGCAGCTGGCTGATCGGAAAATACATATGTATACATAAAGTATATAATATTTTTGTGTTTTGCTTTGGCGCAAATCGGTGGCATTTGAAGACAGCTCCACCCCCTGCCACTTGCCGACCCAATCATGGGAATTACTTTTAATAAAGTCCCAACTCCTGGCAGCTCCTGTCGCCCGCGGGTCGCTTTGAGGTGGAAACTTTGCCAAATCGGGACATGAGTTGACTGCCAAGCAAACTGAGCCCATGAGCATAAGTGTAATTAAATTTACGCATGCCCCTGCTCTTCAGCTCAGAAGCTCTGAAGGTCTTCAGCACCACATCCCATATCCATCATGAGCACCTGCCCTCGAGCCGCGAGTCCTGCACTAAGAAAAAATCACAATTCTCGAAAACTAAGGGCAAACAGAGGAAATGATAAATAAATTAACGGATTTTTTATGAGCTGCTAGCTGGGGAATTGTAAAATGGGTTCTTTAAGTAAAACATTCGAAGAAATCGTATTTAAAATTATGTAATACATGTTATTTATAATATTATTAGGTCCTAGAAATTTGTCATAGATGATACATTTCAATTCCCTTTTTAAGTAATGAGTAATTAAGTAATATTTTCCTTAATATTTTCCTTTTTTGAGTTACTTCCCGGAAATTTCAGTTATGTCTGAATGAGCCCAGCCTGTTTTTCCCTTGAAAACCCCACACTTTTGCTTTTTTTGAAGAGGCCTCAAACAGCGCTTTGATTTTCTCACGCCGATAAAATCAAAGCCAAAGACAGACAGCAAGATTTACGGATTAAGGAGGGTAAATAGGAGGACGGCCGTCCTACTCCCCAGAGATTTTGCGCTAATTCACTTTAGGGCGACTAACCAAATTAATTGCTGACAGTTTTGCTGCCTTTTGCCGATACGTGATTTGCTCATGCCTCATATTCATTTTGCCACAAGCGGCTGGACGTGAATGTATGCGCATAAATTAGGGACTGCGGATTCGAGTTTCCGTTTCCGGTTGCTTGACTGCCCAACGATTCAATCAAATGGCCCTGAAAGCTTATTGGCCGTTTGCGATTGACTCCGAGTCTCTGAGTCCAAGTTGTGCCGACCTTCAGATTTGCTGTGTGCTCGGGGCAGGTGAAAGTGCCCCGATATTGAGCCATCACAGTGGCGATTTCACTTCCTCCGAAATCGGGAAATCACAAATGAAATGCCCTTTGACGACGGCGCCACAAGCTCGTCTGTTTCAATTTGCCTCGAATTTATGAACAACTCAAGTAGTTTTCTCCACCACTCTGCCATTGACAGGCCCATCCACACACACACACACCCACCCACACACCCACACAAAGTTTTAGGGAAAAAGCCGAGCCGGAAAATAAAGTCCCAAAAGCCAAAAAAACATTCGCATTGAAAGTACTTTGCGGTCATGTCAAAAACATTCGACAAGTGCAATCGAACAGAGCCAAAGGTAATTGTAATTAATTTGCTGGAGCAACTGAAACTGAAATGGCAAAAAAAGAGAGAATCCAAGCGCCACATAAAATTCTGAGTGCCAGATTTTGTTGGTTTTTAGTTCGGCAAAGTCATTTCGCTCGGTCAAAACCAAATGAAAACTTTCTCAGTCTTTTGTTCGTTGGGTAAGCGGGAATAAAGAGATGGTTGAGCTTCTGGACTTTTGTAAAATAATCGATTTGAAAATCTAGCATGAGTAAAAACACAAAAACAGATAATGAAAGATTTATTTGTTAGAGACATTTATTATCCCATTCTGTTCCATTTGTAGTCATAGCAAACTTGATTAAAACTATAATATAACCCTATTATACGTTCAGATGGTAATTTCTTCTGTTAAAATGTTAAGAGCTTTTCATATATTTATATCTTTAAGCATTCCTGTTTTAAATATGAAAATGTTTGGAATTTAAAAACAAATTTATAAATATTCTTGTGCATATGGTACACAAAGCTTTATTTTTATACATTTTATGAGAGTAGAGGGGGAGGTGTTTATACCCTTTAAGTCCAGATTCTTTCATATCCTAGTAGGCATCCCTTTGGCGAAGTCTTCTGCTGCGGTCCTTTTGTCCAGGTAGGTGGTCAGTGAGGACTTGTTGGGCACGGTGATCAGAATGGGGAGCATTTGATGGCATCGCTGTAAAACAGTTCGAAGTCGAAGGTTCGTGTCGTAATCCAAAATGATGATGCCTATGTGGGGCTTCCTGTAGACAGTAAGAAAAAACTGCTCTACGTCCTCCTGCAATGTTTCTGCGATTTCGAAAATTAGTTGAAAGCTACGTATATTACTTGCCTTAACCACCCACCGCTTTCCACCATCATATAGTTGCGGAATCTATCCTTTTGATAACCAACGCCTGCCAGTAGAAAACCGAGCGTTACCTCCTAATAGTAAAAGTTTAAAATCAGTTGAATATCTTGATCGGTAGAACTGGTCAACCCACGGGATCTGCCATGATCGCAATGCGCAGGATATTCGGGTCATCCGGCATTGTGTTCCTTTGCAATTCGAAATAACTCGCATTACTATCGCTATCCGATCCAGCGCCAATGTCAGCCCTTTGAATTTCCATGGCACTGCTCCCCGGAATCTCTGATCCCCCAATCTCTAATCTCTAATTTAAGAAAAATGGGACAGAAAATGAGACGGTACTGGGATCAACAAATGTTTCATATGTACTTTCGTGTGGCAATAAATCAAACATCTTTGCCCTAATATCAAATCACTTTTAAGCCATAACAATGAAAATAATAATACAATAAAAAAGTGGGATACCTCGCTAAACTTGTAATAACATTCCCAATCGATTGGCATTCAAACCTGGAGCTTTATTAATTTGTTTCATTAAAAAAAATATTTATAAGTTTTGTTAAAAATTTCTCTCTGTTCACAATGTGTGTTTTTTAAAAAGTGTAAGTTTGTATGAAAAAATAAATTGGCTGATATTGTTGTTTCAGTTATCGAAGCGTTCTTACCCAAATTTGTATAGACTTGGAAGGAGGAGCTCTTTTCTCTTATTATTTCTTGATTTCTGAAGCGAAGCCAAGGATTTGGAAGCCAATCTGATGAGTTTTTGAGTGCCTGCCTTCGCTGGGGGAATTGTTTTATTTTTACAACTTTTTAATGAGTTTCCAATAAAGTAAATTCGGGCAGCTTAAGTCGTCAGCCACCAGACTCAATCTCAATCTCAGCGACACAGCAACACATTGATCAGCCTCATTTTGGGTGAGAAAATTAGTTTTTTATTTTGCATTTCATTTTAATTGTTCGGTTTTGGGCGCTTGGCCTCGGGCTCACCCGAAATGAAAATTCAATTCAATTATTAAACGAGCTTACATATTTGTGGGCTGCGTGTGTGCTGGCTTTCGTACACGATTTCTGGAAATATTATACGACTTCACATAGTCTTACAATTACTCAATAAACTGCCAAGCCGTAAGCCTAAGTAACCCATTTATTTTACTTAATAACTCGATGTTAATATAATTGTCAGGAGCTAAGCCCTAGCAAAACTCTTAACAATAGAAATGCAAGGTAAATGTACTGATTGACTTAAACCTCCCTTCATCTGAAATATCATAAGTCCTTCTCAACTGGCCAAACACACACTTTTCACACTGCAGTCTTAAGCTTAAAAGCCTGGAGAACACACACTTATATGCAAATTCCTGGCATGTTCGACCATCGGGGATTTATGTCGTTGGGAGTGAATAATGCGTTAAGAATGAGACAAGGCCAAATCCGAGTGAATGTGTGCATTTGTGTTCGATTCGACCGGAAAAACCGAGGAATGCCAAAGATATGTAACGTTTGTTTTTGCCTGGCAAACGCAAAAATTCCGTATTTCCTGTATATTTTCAGGCTGCTGTCCGAATACCATAAGTTGCGTTCAGTAATCCAATCAGAGTTGGAAATACAATTAGAAATTAAAACAAATGATCATTTGAATTGCAAACGCAAAAAGGCGGAAATTTAGTTTTGAAACAGCGAGTTGTTTAACCCTAGGTTTTTTTTCAAAATTACAAATACAAATTTATTTTTGGAGTACTTGTTTTTGTATCAAGTCCTTTAAATAAGATATTTGATAACAACAATTTAAAACTACCTGGATCTTCAAAGAAATTCTTAAATGTGCATTTCTTTATTGTTAAATAGAATTATTAAATGTTCCATAATCTCTACTCAAACATAAGATGTGTGTATAAATACAGCATAAGACTATTATATATATTTTGTTCAGAAAAATATTAAATAAGGACATTTTGAAAAGCCGTATTGTACAAACATATTTGATTTGTAAGAAATCCTATTTAAAGATAGAAAAATTATGGTAAAACTTGAAATTATTTCTTTTAATCAACAGCTACTGTAGTAAGAATTTAAGAAATGACAAAATAAAAAATTTGTGCAAATGGTAGTCATTGGCTTAGGGTTCAGTTGAGGAAATGGTTCACACGCGATTAAGACTTTGAATAATCAAATATCTGAAAAAATAGATTAATTGTTGAGATATACTTGCAGATATTTAAAATGAAATAGAAAAAAAAACATATGTTATAAATAATAAACTGACTGTGGAAATTAAGTTTGAAAACAAATTTGTTAATTAATATTGCTAAAAATAAAGTCAAAGAAATAATTAGGTTATAAATTTAAAAAACAAAACAGGACTGCAAAATTTTTTTTCGCTGTTATAAAGATATATTTTCAAATTTCAAAACGTTTCCGCTATTTTGTGTTGCTTAATATGGCTTTTAAATTGTAGCAGAGATTTCTCTGGCTTGCCGTGTACTTATTCATTTACTCAACATTGCCATTGCAATGTTTCTTGGACGGGAATTGCTTTGTTTTTCGAATCCTGATTGCCTGATTGGAACGAGGAATTCTCATTAAGGACATGTCTGCGTTGACCACTTTCTCCGCTTTCTCCCACGCTGCTTATGCCAGTTGTTTTGTTCGCCAGCATTTGTGTTTGTGTGTGAGTCCATGGCCGTGCGGCTCGCTTGCCAATGGAAAAGTTAAGCCTGCCTGGCAGACACACAGACCAACACACGGACAAACAGATGCTGCACATTCACATTCACATTCGCATTCGCAATTCGCAATTCGCATTCGCATTATGTTGCTGCCGTGTCCTTGCCGCACGGCTCATCCGCCCACAAAGGCAGTAGTGCAACTTTAATAACGCCACAAATTGCGTAAGCCGCCGAAAACCATTAATAACTTTCCTGCACCTGCACCTGATGGCGCAAAAAGGTGAATGTGAATGTGTAAATGGGAGGGTGCCCATGGTGCGTATACGTGATATGGCAGCATATGTTGCCTTCTGCCTTTTGCTTTTCCCCACTGTGTGCACTGCCTTTTAATTATTGATTCCCGCTCTGCCATTGAATTGTTTAATATTTTCTGAGCTGCCAAAACGTGGCCGCAGGACATTCGGACCGGGATCTGTGAGCTCTCGAGTCCTGAACTCCTAAACTGCTGAACTGCGACCATCCAGAAGCCTGGACTCGACCACAGTGGCCAGGGGCTGCCCAAAGCGATTGCCACTGATTGTTTTATTTCGCCACATAATTGCATTTTCTTGTCAGGACAAACAGGACTTTATGTGTGTGTGGGTGTACTGCCTGTTTGCGACTGAAACTGAGGCAAAACAAGCGCACACTTTTGCGCATATTTGCCCAGAGAATTGGACCCACATTTGCAGTTCTACCATTTGAGTTGTTAAGCGACTGTCAGTGGGGGCAAACAAAAACAGGTTAAATAATTAAAAAACATGTTTAGTGCGCTGAGGAACCTTTTACTGCTTGTTTTTCAAACATGCCAAGGCAATTGTGGATTTATTTAATAATTAAAACACATATTTACACTTTTATTAATATATAATATTTATTTTGTAAAAATTCAGCGAAAAAAAAAGGATTCGTAAACAGTTAAATGTGTGGTTGATTTGCGGTTAGACTACAATAAAACCTTTCGGAAGCACACAAACACTAATTAGAGGATTTGTTTAGCAGCACATTTATTAGTTTTCCAGCTGCAAGTTAAAAAATTAATACAACTTTCCTTTATTTTATTTTTAGTTTATTAAACTCTTCCCAACAGATTCAAGGTATAAAAATAAAACAAAGAATAATTAAAAAATCTTTAAATTGATTGACAAATTTATCTAAATAGCTTATTCTCTGCCTACTTGTTTATTTTTAATTTATTATTTATTTATTTGTCCTTACCAATTTTAATGTCTTCTTATCCTATGAAATTAAGTTTTTTATATACTTTTTTATTTATTAAGAAATACAAACCGGGAAAATTTGCCAGCTGATGTGTTGACGAATTGGTTTTTTTTATTATATTTTCATTAACAATATTCATTTATGTCAAGAAACATGGTTAATTATATCCTACTCCGATGGCCAATCCATCATGTGGTCTTGCTACAAAAAATTAAAATTGGTACGCAATCGAGCAGCGGTCTATGCAACAATTTGCTAAACTTAAATGACACTGCGAAATTGGCAAAACTTTGGCAAATTTAATGCACACACGGGGCGAATATTTACAAACAAAAATCTGTTTATATTCCCAAACAAATGAAACAAAGTATAGGCCAACAAGAGTTAAAAATACTAAGCCAAGATCTATCGTTTCAGAACTCGCAAAAACACAACTAGATAGATTGAAGATTTTCCAAATATTTTTGTATGCAATATTGATTAAATTGTGATGGGTTTTCCATAAGTCCACTGGATTTGGCAGCCGTTATTTTTTTCAACTGTATTATTCGGAGTTCACCCTGAGACACATGTGTGTCTAGTGGATATTTGGGGCGAGGAAAAGGCATCAATCTTCCTCCATCATTGTCAGTGGCCGATGACGATGACGAAACAAGAGCGCCAACAAACAGCATCCCCATCCGATTTTCCATGAAAAACCCCCTCCATTTCCCATCCACCTCCACCCCCCCGCTGTTTCACTTTCACATTTCTCATTTCCGCAGCAGGCAGCACAAAGTAAATGAAATATCATCGCCCGCCTGTCATTTCATAATTTTGAAAGCCCAACAAAATAATGCGAATATATCCGGACACATCCAGGGAACAACCGACTTTATGCCATTATATTTGCAATTCGCCCTTCCTGTTTTGTTTGTCAATAAAGCCGCCGCGCGTAATAAATTAATTATTTATTTGCCATCAACATCAATATTGTTTAATACACTTTTTTCTTGACATCGGGAAAAAGGTGAAAAAACATTCATCAAAATTGACGGGTAACTGCAAATGAGAGAGCAAGTCCCCAAAAAAGGTGAATAGGGGTAATTTAATAAACAAAATAAGGATGTGGCAACGAAAATGGCATTCAGGTTATAAGGTCTTATTAAATTTTATTTATTTTTTCACGTAATTAAACTTGGAACTTAAAATTATGATTATTTTGTGATTTTTTGTTTTATGGACACGTTGAATTCAAATTGCGAATTCTTTGCTAAGCCCTATCTAAATTCATGAAGAGAGGAGAACCGACTGCATAAATATTTCAAATGCTGTTTGACCAACTAAAACGCTTCTGTTTTTATAGATTAAACCTGGGCTCCACAGGACGAATCCGACTCATCATTCTAATGCAATAATTCACTCATCTGTGTGCTGGATGCATAAACAAATTGAAAAACTTTCTCTCAACTTTCACTTTGCACTTCCCGTTTTCCTCTCGATTTTCCTTTTTCGCTTTTCGCCTTTCGACCGCAGGCAAAGCTATCTTTTTTTTCTCATTTTCCAAAAAAAAAAAACACACACACACACGTGGGGCAAATTCAAAGGAGGAAAGGGCCCTTCAAAAACAACTTATATTTGAACAGTTTTACGGCAAAAGTTTTTCGCAGCCAGCTCAAAAGTGTATGTTTGGTCAGGAAAAAACCGCAAAAAGGGAGGAGATGACGGAAAAAATTCAAAGTGCAAAAAATATGAGACGAGGGTCTAATCCTAGTAGTTGAACGTTTCATTGGGCTTCACTTTGTTTTCAAATTTGTGTTTCCTTTTGGTTTTTATGACGAATTGGATAGGAGTCTGCTAAATCTGCTCAGCTTAAAGCATACAACATTTGCAGAAGAAAACTGCAGAAGCGACTCGGCAAGCAAATTCCAAACGAAAGTTTTTTAGGGGAATCTTTGTTTACCTGAACAATGAAGCCAAAGTAAATTCCGCAGCAAACATACAGGCAACTCAAATTTTAGACAGTTTATTAAGTTTGCAGGAAGTTTTGCCATCTCTCTCTCTTTCTCGTTCTCGTTATTTCCTGTCCCTCTCTCTGTCTTTCTTGGTTTAGGTTAGCATTTGTGGCCCAAACTTTTGGGTTTCTTAAACTTCGTTCAGAACTTTGAGAATCACTTTCGCTTCGTTTACTCAAGTACGAGAGAAGATTATTCAGAGAAAACGTATGCTAAACATGTTAAAGACAATATATTCTGGAAATATTTGTCTCGCCTATTCACTTTATTTTGAAAAAACATTTTTGGGCATATATAAAAGTTCTAAAAAAATATTTTTGAAAAAGTGTCTTTTCTAAGGGTAATTATAAATTTTCGTTTCACTTTTAATATATTTTTATACTACATAATTTCTTGTTAATTTTTAATTAAAAGTAACCCTTAATTTTTCAGTTAAAAGTGTTGTAAATTGCTTGAAGGTACTTGAAACTAAAATGCTTAATAGTTTAAGCAGCGTCAAAAATGTTTAAATCTTATACTGTATACATTATATTAATTTGTAGCTGATTTATAAATGAAAGCTTAAAAAAATGAATAGAATAAAAACACACCAAATGCTTTTCTTTGCCCAACAATGTTTTATTGAAAAATTTCAGCAAACTAAGAAAATCCCAAAACCAGTCTGTATTGCGAGAAATGTCGATCCGTTTTGTGGTGCCTAAAAATAAAAACAAATTAGCCCGGGCATTAAAATGCAACTCACACAGAGCCGGTTGGCTAATTGAATTGTTTGCGCCGCCCCACTCCACTTTTTACGCCCCGTGGCCAGACTTTCGGCACTCACTATGCTACGTTCGCCACTCACCTGACACGGCAGCATTTTAACGTTTTTGTGTGTAATTTGAAATTTTGTTTACGCTCGAGCTTAGGCCACACGCTGTACAAATAGCCAGGGGAAAGTGGAGAAAGGCGGAGTGAAAGTGGGTGCTTTTTGGCCATGCTCTCCCGCAAAAGCCCACCAATATCGCCTGAATCCAAATCTGGTTTGCGCACGCACAAAACTCTCAACTCCCAACTCCCCATTCACATACATATACTCGTACATAAATATTTCTATCAAATTTCAATTTGTTGAAATTTTCCAACCTCCCGAAACTGGCAGCCCCCCCTGTATTTATTTTGCATTTTTCCGGCTGCCATGGGGAGACATAATTAAGCCTCGTCTCAAAAGAACTTCGGCCGAAAGCCCACAAAAGAACCGGCCAGGAGAGGCAGTCGTAATTAGAAATCTACAAAACAAAGCCCTGCCCTGCCGCCTCTTCCCGAATCACAAAACGAAAAAAAAAAAAAACACACACACACAAAATAAATCCAAAAATGGCTTAAGTTAACACAAATACGAGAAAACAAAGTTGGAAGCCCAGGACTCACGGCGAGATTTGCGTCGTTTTTAATTGCTGTGTGGCGCGGAAAACAAAAAAAAAAAACAAAAAAAAAAAAAAAACAAAGCGAAAAGGAATATTTTTATACATAATTAATTATGGGTGGTTGCCAAAGTAATGGCCTAGTTCACAGGCTCGACTCGCGGCTTAAATGGTTGCGAACTTCTTCGACTTTCGGTCTATACATACATATATACTATTTAGGCGGCGGATAGCTGGTTGGGTGGAAAATTATGCGGCACACTTAAGCCGCATTAAGTGCGGATTTTGTTTACATTCTCACTCGAATAAGGGGAATATCCAACCACCTAATTTGTTTGCCCAAACCTCGTCCACTCCAGACGACAGTTTTGCCAGCCCAGCAGTTTCACATTCACACTCCATGCCAAGAATTGAAAATGGGAAAACGGAAGGAGAACGAAAGCACACGATTTAATCCATGGCAACGCACTCAATCCTGCGCCTGCGAAAACGCTCTAATGATGCCCACGGACGGGGAAACCTATTGTCATGGCCGACACTGTAATGGACAGCACATGTCCATTGGCCACACTGTGGCAAACGGCAAAGTACCCTGTATTTAATTTAAGGCTATCAAATATGGCTAACCAAGGAATATTAAACACGTTTTCTTAGAATTTCATTTTTAAAAGGAAGTTAAAATATAATCTTTAAAATTCAAATATAATTAACATAAATTGTTAAACTGGGCAAACTTATATATAAGACAGTATAGGGGTAATTCTTTATTTATTTATTTTATTTATTTATTTAATTTTTGGAAAAGGCCACACTTAAATCTCTTGATAAGCATTTAAAATTTGTGACAAGATTGAGTTAAGGCAATTGTTGGTTGACTGCTGCACGCGACATTTCAAAAGAAATGCTCAAACAGAAATTCCGCACTTGTCTGACTTTGGGTTGAAATTGTTCAAAATGGCTTATGAAATAGTGTTAAATTTGCTTATAATAGTTATACATACATTCAAATACTTTGATTAATTGATATTTCATTTATTATATTATTTTATTTTATATATTATTTTAAAAATTTGTTTATTAGTAAAAGTATTATAAAATTTATTGGACTAATTCTAAATTTCAAATCTTAAAATGATTGTCAGGGTGGTAATTTCCAAATAGTTTTCAGTGTACTTTTAGGGGGCACACCTGGCCCAGATTCTGATTGATTCGTTAGCGGATTTTGGGAGTGGGCTTTCATCTGCTGACCGACCAGGCTTACATAATGAGACACCTGTCGGCGTCCTTGGCGTCCATTGCGTTTGCGGAATCTCTGGCAGCGCTTTACTCAGGCATTCACTTATTTATGAGACAGGCTACTTCTATATTGATTGCCCCCCCGCCAGGATGTGTGTGTGTGTGTGTGTGTGTGTGTGTGTGTGTGTGTGTGTGTGTGTGTGTGTGCACACCACTTGTATTTTTGAGTTGTGTTTTTAAGTCAGCGAGTCCTTGACAATAACATGTTCATGGCACTCCTAGCGGCGGAAAAGGGGAAATGTGGGAAAAGTGGGAAAAGCGGGTAAAGGGGAAAAAGCGGGAAAGGGCGGGGCAATGTAAGTGGGTTCGGCGCTGCTTCTTTGCCTTTCGTCTAACCGCAATTCTTTTGTGGCACATAGCCTGACAGGCTCTAACTTTATTACATCGTCCTTGTCTGTGTCGAGTGCTTTGCCATCTGTTCGTAGCCCAGCCCCATTTTCCCACCCATTTTCCACCACCCACAATTGGGGCCATGTTTCTGTTTCTGTTTCTGCCGAGCAACAGGCAAAATGTGTGCGGCATTGCGGCAAAATGTTCAATTTATGTATAGTAACGAAATGAAAGACCGCAAAAATTGGTGGGAAAATGGGGATGGAAAACGGCGAAGGGCGGGTAAGGCTGACTTGCAAACATCGTTGGCCACTTGACGCCTGTTGGACATAGTTTCATGGCAGCATTTTCCCGACAAAAATTAACATTAAAGAGCACGCGAATGTGGAAATAAAATTTGATGGCAAGCGCAAAGTTTGAGCGGGAAAATCTCAAAAAAATTTTAGTTGGATTTAGAAGGAGGCTTGGGTAAGCAAGCAAAAGGAGGAAGGAGAGGGGCGGAAGGAGCAGAAGGTCCCGGAAAAAGCGGAGCAAAAAAAGCTGAGCGAATGGCCGAGTTAATAAGCTGGAAAATGTGCCCCAAAGACCAACATTACCATTAATGGCGTCAAGTTGAAAGAAAGGTCAAACGCGGGGAAACGAAATTGGATTGGCTTGGATTGGATGGCCTGCCCGGAAAAGCACCGGAAAATCAAATGTGGCCCGGGAATAGGCTTTGAGACTAATTGATGGCGCGGGGGCATAAATTGTAAACATCTTTTTAATTAATTAAACTGACATTTGCAGGCACTCAAATTAATATGAAAGGCCCCATCCATTTTCGTTTGCCCTTGCCCGATGCAATTGAGGGCAATGAAATACAAATCCATAATACACTTTGTCTAGCTGTAGGCACTGGACAAAATAAATTACACAATAATAAAAGCTACAAGTAGAACTAAATTTTTTTCAAAAACATGCAAAAAACAAATTTACAGGTTTGAGTGTCAATCTATTTGGAGTTTTTTACGAGTTCAGCGGGGTATGACTGATATTTTCATTGGCATGGCAAAATTCTGATATTTTTTTTGTTACAAATCGTGACTTTTGGTGGAAAATCACGACCAGGACTTTTGGCAAAAAAAAAAAACTAATTTCTTAATGGCTTTTTGTTGTAACTTGGTAAAAAAAAAGGCTCACAGCCACAAGAGTGAATTTTTCGTACAGCTAGCTGCCTATAATACCGATCCCCGTTCGATTTTTAAAACTTAATTAAAGTTGAGAAATCCTAAAATTTTAACTGAGGCTACCAATGGAGTGGGAATTTTACGACGAATACAACGATGTGTGACATTTTTCATTTTGATGATTACTTCCCAAAGTTTTGAAAAAAACTAATTTTTATAGTTTTCTTAATTGGGTTTTTAAATGTTTTTGCAAAACAGAGATAAATACTTTAAGGGTTTTTTAGTTGAACTTAGTGCGACCAAGTCACAGACAAAAGTCTGACTGTTTTGTGTTGCTAATGCAGCCAAGCATGTTTACAATTGAAAAGAGATTTTTTTGTTTTTTGGCACCATCGTACCGTTTTGCCACGTTACATTTGCTTCTCCCAGTGTGCAAGATTCCAGTGCCACCCGTTTTATGGGGCAACTATAAAAAGGTGGAATTGTTTCGTCGGAATACGGGCACATAAACGCGGCCCGGCACTCATTAATTGCCGGCCGGGCACGTGAGTGTTTGAGTGCGATCATAAAATTTGATGATGTGCCGCCGGAGGGAAGGCAAAAGCTGCTGGATGCCGCACACTATATGTTCTGCAGATCCAGCTGCCATTCCACGCGCGTTATTAAAAACTGTCCAGCGAAACCCGAGCCCGAACCCAAACTCAAACTCAAACCCAGCAACACAAACAAAAATACATAAGCTACGGCACAAAGACAAACGCAAGCGGAAACGGAAACGGAAACAATGCGGCGAAAAAAGAATGGGAAATGGGAAATGGGAAAAACAAGTGCAAGGCGCGTCGGACACAGCCGGTGGCGAAATTGGCAATGGCATTAACCCATCGTTGCCGACGCCACCACTGCGATAATAAAAACGTCTCCGGCTCATTTTTACGAGCAGCGAACTGGAAACGCTCTAGAAACTCCTAGGAATCATTCAATTATGTCGGGAAAATCAACTTTTAAAACTGCATTTAATTTTATATTTATTGGTAACGAAAAGCTGGCAATATTAAAATAACACTTAATTTGCAAACAAGACGACCAAGAAGTTGAGCACATAAGTACCAATTATAATATTTTATGGGAAATGCTAGTTAACTTATGAAGTTATCCCTCAATATAACATTATTTTTTATTTATGATAATAAATGTTCAGAGGCAAATAAATGTTAGCCCTTTACGCACCGCAAGGCGCCATTTTTTGAAGGGCCTGAATATTTATATTCATTCAGAAATGAGAAAAAATATCGCAAAAATCTGTTTTCTTCATCCCCGGAAACCATCCTGCCCCCTTAGGAAGTTATAGTAATATAAAGTGAACTTAATATTAAATGAACACATATAATAGCTTTTTACTAAAAGAGAGCCCTTTTACTAAACCAAATAAGCTTTTGCTTTTATTTGATATTCACACACATCAAAATACTAGTTTCGATTGAAAAGGTAATTAATTTGATTAGTTTCAAGTGACTTACCTAAATGGTTTCCATATTTTGGCAATAATCGCCAGCTTAATTAACTTAATAAAGTTCTAATGGTTTCACATAATTTTAATGTAGCTATTGTGAGTCAATCGGGAAATCTCATTGGCGTCGTTGGGAAAATCCCTTCAATGGGAAAAGGAATTTGGAAAATGCAAACAAAAGCCGCTGTGACAGCAGAAATACTATTTAATATTTGCCAACATCGGGATCATCATATTGTTTAAGCATTTCCTTCCTGTTTCGACTGATTCCTTCATTTTGCCGCTTCCCGTTGTCTTTCCACATCGTTTGGCCAGCTTTTCCAAGACGCCGTTGTTGTTGTTTTTGCCTGCCATGGCAACAACTTCGAGTCATCCTTGCCATGAGGCCGAAGAAGCCAAAGGACGGGCGGGAAAACCCAGTTTTATTGACCGGCGAAATGCACATCGAAGCTAATTGCCAATGTCTCGGAAGCATCCACCTGCAGTCCGGATTTAAGGGACTTATTACCCGGATTGGCCACTTAACACCTGTCCATTACGGTTATGCAACATTAAGGCAATCGATTAAGTAATTAAAGCTGCCGCCCGATCTGCCACAAAAACCATAATTCGTTGATGGTCCGGTGCCAGCAAAAATAAATAATGTCAAATAAGCACAATCAATGCGATAGCAGCAAACAAATATTGTGGCTTGAAAGCTGAGAGAACTTTCAGTACTGTTGATTGGAGGATGTGTGAAATTTTCATGAAGGCATAATTGCAAATCATTTTTCTAACTGTAATTTATCCAACCCTTTGGCTATTGTGTTTATTTAATGCGAAATAAACGTAGTCAGAATAATAATAATAAGCTTTTATGTCTAGTAATGGTAGTATAAGTGATTGACATATTTTAATTGATAATTATTTTTTGACATGTTAATCCTTTAATAGTGAAACAATATCTGTACGTATTACATTTTTATATTAGTTCAAATCTTCTTCATCCATAAATTGAATAAAATGAGTCGAGAAAACCATTTTATTTAAAATGATTTTTACCAGTCATTTTTTTACAAGTGAAAACCTGGATTTGATTCGTTTTATTTCTTTTACCATATAAAATTCCTTTTTGCATAGTTTTTTATGGACGCACAAAGCAACGACTGATATCGGAAAAGCCCTTCAGTTTTTCTATTTTTATTTTGGATTTTCCAAGGGTACTACACCCTTTGCAGCCATGAAAACGCGCTTGCGAAAGTCGCCTGAAACTGCGCTCTTAATGGCGTTGGCCATGCCGATTTTCCCCTGAAGTGGCATCCAAGAGTCCCACTTGCCCATCGACGGAACGCCGTTATCCATTTTCCGGCCGAAGGAAAAGCGTGAAAGAAAGGCGGGAAGGAAAGGCAGGAGAAAAGCCGTGGATAGAAAAATCGGCTGCTGGGGGATTTGTCAGTTGACAGCTGTCAAACAATACTCTTCTCGCATTGCGAATCGCATGTGAATGCAATTTAATGGCCCAATGGCACAATGGGAGAATTTTAGTTTTCCCCCCCAGATGCAGATAAGCCCGGGAAAAGCGGAAAAAGCGGGAAAAAAGCGGGAAAGCGCTAAGAAAAAAATCGAGAATGAGAGAGAACGGTCGTAAGGGCAGTAAAAATGCTGCCCTCAGCGTGGCGGCATTAAAAACCGTTGTCGTAGATGTTTATTTGTCGTAAGGCAAAAGCAAACTCAAATTGCATGCATTCTACAGAGACACAGTGGAGGAAAGACCCCTCAGGAGGAAAAACGCTTGACACACTCACAGACACACACACACACACTCACACACGCAGAAATAGAGTTGGCAAGGAAGCTAGATCAGCAAAAGTGCTAACAAAGTTGTAGGGGAAAGGAAACCGTTCTGCAAATTCGATTGTCCACAGTCTTGCGGCAGAATAAAACACAAATTTCTACAGAAAATGCTGAAATTTCAATTTTCCGTGGCATAAAATTACTTTGTAGCTTTTAAGGTAAAAAACACTCAAGGACACGTAATTTAATCAAAATGAAACTTTTACTCTTTCGCCGTAAGCTTAGCAGTTTTGGTTTTAACTAAATTAAAGAGGGTTTTATTTTTTTTTTAATTCAACTTTATCCAAAATATACTTAAACCTTTTTCAAATACGGTATATGATATTTTGTGAGACTTATTTTTAATTATTCTAGTAACAAGAAATTTTGTATTTGATATGAATACGAAAGTTTCACCTATTCTCATTAGCAGTTTAAGCTGTTTACTAGGCAAATTCATAATTATTTTAATTATTTTTTTTCGCAAAAACTAATTTATAAAATATATTTCCAAGAAATTCAAGACCCTACATTTCATATTTTCAAAAAAAAAAAGTAAGCATTCAGATTAGCCAGTGCTCTTCGATGCTTAAGCTTTGTGCTGGTTTTTCGTCAAATGTTCTAATCCCAATTAAAATTAAAAGCCAAACTACAAATTCTTGCTAAAACAGTATCTACTTCAAGTATGTTCTATTCTTTACTACTCAATAGAATTTAATCACAATCAAGTTTTTGGCTTGTGCATTTAACCAGACTCTTGAAAGTAACTTAGCGCCGAGACAAATTATTCGGGTTAGGGAATTTATTTCGAAAGTATCTTAACTCTGAAGTGAATTTTCGTTGAGGGCTGTGACCACTTCCCATGAATATTTATCACGAAATTATAAGGGAAATATTTTGTGCCTGTGGTTTCGGAATAATTCTGGCATAGTTGGCAGAATATTCCCGGCATCTCCATGTCAATCCCCCAAATGCCATTAGTAGCTGGCCAAAAGGAGAGTGGATTCCGCCATCCTTCCCTCATCATCGGAATAATGATGAAGGTAATGAAGGAGCAGATTTATTTGCATTTAGCCTGATGGACTAGCCTACTCGGGCCTTCTCGGGCCATCAGAATTAGCCATAGATTTTAATTATCATAATGATAATTGCCTTATGGCGAGTGTTGTCGCAGTTGGTTTAGTTTTTGCGCCTATTTAATATTTGATCGTCCCGCCAGACGAGTCGACGTCGCTTTGATGTTGCCCGCTGCTAATTGGATTGCATCCTTATTAATTAGGCGGTGTCGAGATGGCAGGATGGCAAGATGGCAGGATGGCTGTCCTGAGTCTCGCTATCTATGCAAATCGAGTCGAAATAACAAAATAACAAAATAACGAAATAACGAAACAACTTGGGGCCACAACGTCTAGGATGTAATTAAAATATGTTGCCAAAGACAAACAGCAACAGCGATCAAAACCGACTACAAAATCGCGACCAAACCAAAAATAAACAACGCGCGCAAAAAGCGGCGAAACCGTAACTGAAACACGCACAACGAATTGATAAATATGCAAATTTAATAGACTCACAATCAATTTGCATAAATCTTAGCGGGTTAAAAAAAAAATCTAAATAAAATGGCAAATGCAAACGAAATTAGTAGGTAGAAAGGCAGCAAAAATGGCGGAAGTCGACCTTGGGAGTCGCTTTCCTTTGGCATTTAATTAATCCGAACTTAATTGGGGTAAAAATCAAATTAGGAATATGAGTAAGTCGCAAAGAGCTTTTGTACATATATTTTTGGAGAACGGAAAGCATGTTCATGCAATCAAATCAAAATATAAATAAATAATTTACATTTGAAAAATGTCATGGCATTTAAGTTGGCATGATAAACATGAAAAAGTCCTAAGAAAGTCGTTTTTAATATTTAACATTGAGATTCTTTTGGATTGGCTTAAAAGCAATAAGCCTAATACTTACAACGAAATAAATCGGTTTAAAAATGCTTTTGTTCTTAAATAATAAATAACTTTGCGAATTTAAGAAAAAATAATCTTTTCATGTATAAAAGCTGAAAAAATTAATTATAAGATATTTAATATTGAGATTCTTTTGGATTGGATAAAAACAGTGCGCTTTAGTTTATATAACTGTTTTATTCTAAGATAATAATAACTTTGCGAACTTTAGAAAGCCATGTTATATATATACATATAATTACTAATAAGATGACTGTTTAAAATTTTCAAATTTAAAAGGTCAAACCTGAAATCATAGTATTGAGTTCCATTGTGTACACTTATGCTTGCCACCAAAAATATTTATCCCATTTTCACGACGACTGCCTAAATTTACCATCGAAATTATGCTAAATGGAGTTTCAACCCGAAAGCAAGTTAAACAAAGCAGGGCAACAGCATAACGAGAGCAACACAATAATGGAAACAAAAACAAAAACAACAACAACAAAGAAAAGAAAAGAAAAACAAAAATAAAAATAAAATAAATAAATAATATGAGGGGAAAAGGCGAAAACAGCTTGAACATCACGCCGTAACTGGCAATTGACTGCGAACAGTTCTGCATATAAATTGAGCAGATTGAGATGCAAAGATAAGCGCTGCACGGATACAGAAACATGGATTCAGATACGATACAGATACAGATACAGATACATTAACAGATACAAATGGGGGGGTGGGGCGAAAGTGTCAGCCCCGAAAACGAGATCAAGATTTGTTTCGTTTCCATTTCCGTGACCATTTGCAACCATTCTCCCCTGCTGTATATCCACCTGCCACTTTCCCCGCTTTCCCTACTCCACTTTCTCCGCTTTCCTCCGCATCTTTTCCCCGACCTTCCTTCCGTTGCTGTGCGTGTTTATTTGCCTGTACATTATTTGTACACACGATTGCCTTTCGCATATTCAAGACGAATTCATAATAAATACAAAAGCCTTAACATTATCATATCTCGAACAATAATCTGGTTACCAGCTGAGACTTCCTCCCTATAGATAGGGAATTCCCTTTGTTAAGGCCAAGTATGGAAATCAACTCTTTGTGTTGGAAAAATTCTTGCTTAGAAGACTGTGCTCGATTCATATCGATGGTCATATGTTGGAATTTCATAATAACCGAAATGTGGTAAACCAGCACTTTGGAGAAGCACAAAATTTAGATTTTCCAATTAAAGAGGCTGTCCAAAATGTCAATAAAAAAAAATATCCATTAGTAAATACAGTTTAGTAGTCTTTAACGGATTTATTACCAGCAATAATTGTATCAACTTTTTTTAATGTACAAAATTAGTACTTTTTTTTTAAACATGCAGTTAATAACCAAAGAACGAAAAGCCAAACCTACAAATACAATTGAGTAGGCCTTAACGGACTCAATACATTTTAATAACCAGGCAATGATTGTACTGATTTTTCTTAATGTAAAAAATAGTTTATTCATATTTCAAACAAGCCAAAGTAACCAAACAAATTATGATATTTTCTTCGGTTTCCTTGTCTTTTGCAAATGTTCATTTTTTCTGGGAAATGGGAACATCTATAAATAAACATGTAGCCCACAGAGAGATATATATATAAATCTTTATGGTCGATTCTCGGCGGACTTGTTGCCAACTAATTTTGAGACGCCGGGCCGTTCAATTACAAAAGTTTTGCCAGCCAAGTTAATAGCATTTATCGCTCCCCATAAAACATATCCTATCGGGGGTGTGTGTGTGTGTGAGGGAGTGAGGAAAAGTTGCTGCAACAAGTTTAACCTTTTTTCCGGTTCGACAAGGCGACTTCCTTCTTGGCCCTGCTTGGCGCTTCCGGTTTCCCGACCAGCTAGCCAACATTGACTTATTCGCCATACAAATTGAACGCACACGACCGCACTGATAGAAAATAATCCACTTTCCAAAATTAGCTAAGTCTGGAGACGAAAAACGATTAAACGGTATTGTTATGTTTTACTTAATACGAAAGACACTATTAATAAAAATGTTTAACTTATTATATAGATATTTTCATACCTACGATTATCACAACTCATAAATTAATAATTTCAATACATCATCATCAGCCAAAACTTAAAAGAACCTGCGACTATTACAATACTTGATTCATTTTAACGCAGATGCTAATTTAGATTGAGGATTAAAATTTTGTCTCAGGAATTGTGATAGTGGAAACACTAAGTAAATATTTATTTTAAAAATTGTCTGATATATTAGAATCATTTAAAACGTTTGTTGTCTAAGAAATAAGTTAAGAGTTATTTATTAAATTGTTTAACCGAAAGCCTTAAATGCCATTACTCAAAACTAAAAACTCCGCCTATCCTAGTTCGTTATAATCTGATTGGTATTTATATTATCCCAGTACTTTTTCACTCTGCATATCGACACCAAAAGCTTGCCTTTCTCTGCCTAATAGTTAAGTAATTCCTATAAGTACTTATGCGTTCGGTGCCAGAAGTACTTGAGTGAATCGAGGAGTGGGACCAGGGGACAGGACCTTTCCAGGAGCTAGTGACACACTCGTAACCGCGGCAATCTCTCGCCAAATGCATTTATCAAATTGCCCTACAATTTAACGATGGCTTCTGCTCGGCTTCCTTTTTCTCGCCCCCCCCATAAATGGCATTTGATTAATCTGTTCCGATCGAAATTTCCGCTTCTGATTTCCTAACCGGGGAAACTTCAGTCAATATGTTTGAGTAAATAAATAGAACAAGTTAAAGATTTGGACATTGGTCTGGTTGAATTCAAGATTGTAGATATAATAAAATGGTTTTTTTATTTTGCCTTTTCTTAGCATGAATATAAGTGCAGATTCAAATCGTAGACCAAGAAGCTGCATTAAAAAATATGTTTAAGGAAAACCACACATTTCATTTAAATACCTTTTTACATATATTGAAGCTAGAAATTGAAGGATTCTCCCATTGAAATTTTAAATTTATTGGTTCTGCAGGATATAGCCCTAATCAATGCGGTGCTAAAGCATCCAGTTAGAGTCCATAAATAATGTCAGACATTCGCTAGTCAGTCCTCCAAAAAGAACGCGACCCATAAATAAAGAGCAAAGTCCGCCGCGCTGAGCACCCAAGTATTTCACATTCTGAAAATCTTTCGCCCTCCGTTTGGAGTTTACAACTCAACTTGAGTTGAGAAATGGTTGAAATATTTGGCATCTAACGGCATTTTAAAGAGCCCCCAGCGATATGCAAATGGCTGGTGAGAAAAAGAGAAAAAAAAAAGCACCTTCAAGCAGGTGAACAAAATACGAAAAATCGCATGCCTATGCATCGTTCCATTCTGTTTTATGGTTCATAAACTTTCTCTCCTTGGTGAGTGCTTTTTGCCCTTTTTTTTATGGAGGCATGTTGAATAAAAAACTGATTTGTTTTGCGCCCCCCGTTCACCGTTTGATGTTTGCCGGCTGTTTTGGCTGATTTCAGCCATTTGTTGCCCCGAAATGTGGCTCAGTTTTCCAGGCGAACATATGGCACGCACTTCGACATAATCAACATCATCATCATCATCATCAGAATCATCAGCAGAATCATCAGCATCATCATTATGCTGACGAGTTGTTAATGATCAACATAATGACGACACAAAGCGCTTTGGGCCAACAAAGTTGTTAACATAAAATGGCTCGCTGCACACATGTACACCCACAATTTGCTCAGATTTCCCAAGCATTTGCTGTTCGCTGTGTGTGTGTTTAACCACTTTCACCTTTAATAGCCACCATCTGTCATTGCAGTCGTTTTACCTGCCAAAAGAATGTGAAGAGCAGATAAATTAAGACTTAGACCAAAGGCATATGAAAAAACTCTTTCTAAATTTTCAAATTTACGGGCACTTTTTAATCTGTAGTTAAAATACTGAAATATGGGTCCATTTTTCACCGCTCACATTACTAGAGTTATCTGAGCATGTTGTTCAATAATAATTATAGTTGTTAACATAACATATTTGAAATAACTCTGATAGCCCTAATAATATAGATACATATTAAAATATAATCAATATATTTATTTTATTAATTTTTTTTAAATAAGAATTTCAATTGGTTCCGAATTTGAATTTAATTTTTTTCTGTGCACCAATTTCCCGGTCGAAAACTTGCAGTCAAAAAGAAAAAAATATATGTGAAAATTTCATTAGATTTTGCATTTGAAGAAGGTAACCAGAGTAAAAAAATAAAAATAACCGCCAGGAGATTGAGGGGTTGTTTGTTGCTCCGGGTTTGAGACTCAGCCAGAATCTTTGGGAATGGGGGTTGGGTAAACTTTTCATGTTTTTCCCTGGGTTTTCCTCAGTTTTCCCCAGTCTTCCTCAGTTTTCCCTCGTTTTCCACAGTTTTCGGGGCTTTCATGCCGGCCGCGGGCGATGGATGATTCTGATTTTGATTTAGCCCATGTTGCTGTGGGTTACTTTTTGGCATACGCCATCCGGGCGTATGAGCAATGTAAACAACTTTTCCTCTCCTCAACTTTTCCGGGTGGATTTTCAATGATGAAATGTTGGCCACCCACATCGCATATAGACCTTTCCATTCTCCAAATCTTGAATCAGATGTTTGTATCACAAAAACTTTTATTTCGAAAAACTTGATATAAAACTTGAAAATTTCCAAACGAAATTTTTTATTTCCCAGAAAATGGCCACGGTTTCCTTTTTGTAGCTGCCAGGACCATTAATTTTATGTCTGTTTAGTCATTCCTTCTGTAAATTACAAGCTTAAAGCCTGTCTGTCTATTCTTTTTGACCTGCAACGTAGGAATTCTTTGGCCCTCGGCCGTCCAAGTGTCAGCCTTCATTTACCATGGACAACTATCCTGTCAGGACTCTGAGTATCAATTACCTGTTACATCATCATTTTCATTTTCTTCTACCGGATATTGGGTAACATTTACTGGAATCTTTAATTGCATGAAAGCTGCTAGGTTGCGAAAATATCACTTTATTTTAATACTATAAGGAATATGAGCTTTAATTAAGTTTATCTTACCATGTTATTTGAGAAGCTTACATATAAAAGCAAGACATCTTTTTAATTTACAAAGTTAAATATAGCTATTAACTTTAAATTCACCAATAAAATATTTCAGAAAACAAACAAAATAAATCACTATACTGATTTCGCAATCAGTAAAACGTTTTTATTCAAAATATATATCTCCAAAACTCTTGAGGAAACTACAAATGTATTCAATAAATAAAGAAATATAGCTTTTACTTAAATACTTAACTTGTTACCCAATCATTGCTCTTAAAAATTATTTTAAATAGTTAACAATAATTTATACAGCAAAAGAAATAAGGTTTTACTTTAAACTATTTTTAGTAAATTGGTTTTCCTTTAAAAAAAATTAGAATTTGAATTTGATTTGGAAAATACATGCTCTCATACACATGTGTGATTTTAATATAAAAGTATACAACATTTTAAATTATTTTTTAGAACCCGTTGAATTTAAATTTTAAATATAGGACTTAATTATTCAGCAAAGTTTAAGTTTTTAATATTGCCTGTATTTAATTAAAATTTGGGTCTTTTTCCGCCTCGTCCCCTTAAAAACTGAGAGCAAAAAATTCATAATGTAAAGTCATACGATTAACCACTTTAATATTGCCTCGTAAGCGATAATTACAATTGGATGGGATCTGCGGTTTATGGCATGGGAAAAAAAGGGGGACCGGCGGATGCCAATAATTCCGACCATATATCCACTTGCCACACACACACACACACACACAAATGCAAATGTGTGTGTATATCCCGCACACAAGACGTCAGGACCCCAAAGAACATGCTATCAATTTTATTTTTATTTATTTTGCCTCCCTCCACGAAACCATTTTCCCTCGCATTTGTTTGCTCTTGGCTCAGGCTGAGCATATTTTGTAGCTCGTAAAAGTTTTTGATATAAAATGTAAACAAAAGCGAAATGGGACACGAAAAACACACAGCCACAAAATACTGCGCCAAATTACTGCAACAATTTTAAAGTTGTAATAATATAAGAAGAGTATATACAGTCCTTGTAATATTATTTTATTTACAAAAAATTATTTCAAATAAACTTTGCAAAACATTTGTGTTAAAAAAAAACAATTCAAAAATTAAAGCCAAAATACAACACTGAATTGGAAAAAAAAAAGTTGTTTGTACAATTGTGAAACAATATGGCACTTGGAAATTGAATTATTTTTTTCTTAAATCTGTTTTTGGTTTATTATCTATAAACCATGTACTATTCAGAACTACTTTTAGTAAATTATTGTATTACACGGTTATTTTTCTCTCAGTGCTCGAAACTCAAAATTATGGCGCGTTTTGTAACCAGCAAAAGGCCAAAACGAGTTTCATCTTTCGCTTGCTTGTTTTTGTTGCGGCTTCTGCTTTTTTCGCCGCCCTCTTTTCCGTTTCCCCTTTCCGCCCCTTTGGACAGCCATTTGGGGTGAGTGTGTCGGTTTGTATGTGTGTGTGAGCTATGGGTGTGTGTGGAAGTGAATGTGTGCCCAACGAGCCCCTTCAATGCTCGATGCTCACGCACTTGCTCGTATTAATTAAAAAGTTCAGGGTCAGGCCAAGAGACAGACATCAGCTGGCCGGACAAGGACCAAAAAAAAGGGGAAAAAAATATATATACCTATATTATTAAAAAAGAGGAGGTGCGGGGGGGAGGGCGGTAGGGTAGGACCAAAAGGGTCGAAAGGGGCGTAACCCCTGACGAGATTATTTTTAGACAGCCCCAGCAATGTTAGTCCAAAATTTCTGTGCTGATTTTGCATAATTTGTTTACGCTTCTCGTTCGGTTCGTGGCCATTGACTTTGGTACCCTGTAGTTTTGCGACAAAGCAGTATTTGTCTCCAAAAAAATGCAACATATTCCTCTTTATTTTTGTACTTTGTTGAAATTCAGAAAATCCTGTGTCATTTAGATTAAAGTTTTGTTCAAAAACCAAAAAAAAAAAAATCATTGTTCCACCATAAATATTATGTAAGAATATAAACTTAAGTTAAATCAAATAAATAAATATTTTTAAAACATAAAACAAAAAACATAACTGGTCAATATTTGCACAGCCTTTAAAACTGTAAAAAAAAAACCTGACCATATGGGTAAAATAATTAACTTTAGTAAAATTAATCTAATAAATAAGCCTGGATGTTCCTAAAATATGCTATGAAATTTAATGAAAGGTATATTCGTTGTCGAAACATTAAAGCCACTTTCGCAACTTCCGTTGTACACTAGTTGACTTGCCATTTATCAGAAACAGGTCCCCTGCAGGACTTTCCGCAATCCACCGAAAAATGAAAACAGCCAACGAAACCTGAAAACAAATGTGGCAAGCACACACACACACACTCGAAGAGGAGGGGTGGAAAAATAGGGGGAGGTCCTTGCGGGTCACGGAAACTGTGCGTAACTATAATTAATTTCATTTTAGACTGGTTAGCAAATAAACGAGCAAACGATGCGGTTCGTTCACTGACTGCTTGTTTAGCTCTCACCACTCCTTTCGAAGCCGCCCAACCACCCAATGAACCACGCTAGAAACACACCCACTCCCGGTTCAGACACTATTTCCAACATCGTCCTCGTTGTCATGTTGTTGGCTCCGCACTTTGCCAGCACTTGACTGCCCAACTTTAAGCCTAGAGCCCCCCATCCCCCCAAAAAACGCCACCCAATAAACGGTGCCTCAAAAACCACCCACTTATGGCAGAACTGTTGCTCATATTATGAGATTTCATTTCGAGTCTATGGACGAGCGTTGAAGTCCTTTGAAGGACCTGAAGCTCAACCCTTATCAAATATTCAAAGGCATGATTTTATGAACCCGATATTATTGATTCAACTTGAATGCTGAATCATTTTCCCGGTTTTCATAAGCCTCCACCAAACAAAAAGTTCTCCCACAGCCTAATCGCCTGGAACTCATTAACTTTTCGTTCGCTGCAAATATTTTTTTTAATTTTTGTTTGTCAGTGCTTGCCGTTGCTTTATAAATTACTTTTTGCATAATTAGGGAACCTGGTCTTTTTCGACAAAGGACTCTCGAAAAAGTCTCAAGAAGATTAAATAGGAGCAGAATATGAAACACCAATAACATAACTTATTTCTAGGACTTATAATATAACAATATATATTCCTTATATGCAAGTTTTTGCATCTGCCTTAAAATTCTTTAATAAGAAAATATATAAAGATATAAACTAAAGCTTTGAATATCAAACTTTTTAACTTAAATCGTATATTTCTGGTTGTATGGTATATTTTAAAATGTCTTTAAGTTATATCGCTAGAAAGAAAACTAGTTAAAAATTCACGCGAAATATAGATAAATACTTTGCTTAAAACTTTTGTTATAAAATTCTTCAAAAACATTTTGCAACTTCAACATTTGAGATAAAAAACAAATAAAAAACTACACTTTGAAAAAGTGTCATGGACTTAAATATAACTGCTAGTTTCTAACAAATTTCATGGCACAATCTCAACAAACCCTATGGCAAATATTTACACCAACTTGTATAGTTAGATCAATTTAATTGCTTAGGAAAATAACAGCTTGACCTAGCTAAACAAATAAAAATGCCAGAGCTGGAGATCCGAGGCTACGCCACAGTTGGTTGGGCCGTAAGTCATCCCGAGATGATTCCATCAAATATGCATGGCTCAGCATCACCATCATCACCATCATCATCATCATCATCATCATCACCGCCATCATCATCAGCGTCATCGTCATCATTGGATCGCAACGACCAGGGTCGAGCTGTCCATTTGAATTATGCATGCATAGACGGTTGTGGTGGCGAGAAAAATCGGGAGGGGCGGAAAAAAAGGGGTTGTCAGCGCCAGGAAAGCGCAGCATGGCGCCTGCAAAGGAAATTAGATTTCCCAGCAACAATGCGCCCCGTTGGTGTGCCACTCTGTAAGTGTGTGTGTTGGTGTGTGTTAGCCAGTTGGACAAAACGGCTTAAGTGTTTTCCCAGCGCCTTTTCACCCGATTTACATAATGGTCGCCGTGGTCGCTGCCTGAAAAGTATGCTACAACTTTTTATCAACTTTGTCAGGGGAAATTATGCTCAGCACGCGTTGGTGGTGTTAATGTGTACGTGTATGTGTGTGTTCTAGTGTGGGAGTGTGCTAGTGTTTGTATTAGTCAGGTCAGTGACGGTTCAATATCGCCAATGATATATGTGCGAGTGGCCCCTATAAAACTCGCTTTAATTATTTATTTATTCAAATGGCTGGCCGGGCTTCTAAGCCGAAAAGCCGTTTACAAAGGCAACCAGAGGAAAAAAGGGGAAAAAAGAGGAGGAGGCACAGACAGGGAAGAGGCAGAAAGGGGAAAAGTGGAAAACGGGGAAAACTGGGAAAACAGGAAAAGGGCGGGCGGAGCGAAAGCATTTTTCCAACTTTCTTCAAATGTTTCCTGCTCGAAATTGAAAGTGGCACGCGCAAATTACTTAATCCGACTTTCCAAGTACTTGCTTCTTATATATAAATATTTATACAGTGAACTCTCCATAAAGGGAAACAATTAACGTCACGAACCAAACGGGGAAAAAAGACAAGACAATACAACATAGAAATAACACATTTCAAAAATAAAAGCATCCCAATTTCTATGTTCGTCCATAATTTTTTTTTGTAAAAAAGCTTACAGCTCATTTGAATTTTAGCTAGTTAATCATAAAAACCTTGGGCTTAAAATATAAATAAATAAATAACTCTCAATTGTATAATTGGTTTTTAAAATGCCTTTTCTAATTAATAACAAAACTAGCCTTTCGTATACCATTCAGAAGTGTATTTTAATACCTATTCCAGCACTCACATCGTTTGGATTACATTTTTTTTTATTTACATATTTGAGAAACTACAAATTATTAAATATCTTACAAAAGTTATACGATTTGAAAATTAAGTAAGTTCACACAACAGAGTGTTGTACTTTTTAAAGCATTCACTGTTTAAATATATATATATACTGGCTAGGGTGGAAAATGCCTACACGTACTTTCTTGTCCTTTGATCTAATTTACCAAGCATTTTCAGGTATTCCAACTTTGAATGCCAAAAACGAAACCCAAGATGACAACAGCAACGACCGAAAAAATGTCGAAAAAAAAGGAAAATATAAAATAAAACCTTAAGCGACAGCGAAACTGAAAATGAAAATGTTAAATGAAAATGGCCCCGAGTGCCGTCAAGCTAGAGCGTCCCCACTTTTCACCTGTCTCCAGTGAGTCCTGGCAGTTAATCAATGAATAGCCGCACCCAACTGTCCTTGGCTGCTGGACCACTGAACCATTGAACCACCCAACAGGACTTACAGGGCTTATAGGACCCCCTCGCAATTACATCAAAAGGAAACTGTTGGCAAAGAGCCCAAGTAATATTTCAAGGGGGCTGGCCGACAAACGCTCTAAAATTAACTAAATAGCAGAAGGCAGCACAACATCCCCTCCCCCCAAAAAAAAACAGCCAAAATCCAACCACCACATTCCACATTGCCCACCACCGGGACACGAAAAGTCACTTAGAAGGCAGGGAATCAAATGAAAAAAGTCCAGTGTCCGCCAGGTGCCAACGTCCAAAATGCTGGCCCTTTTTCTTTTATTCCTACGAATTGCATTTGATTGCCAGGACAACAGTTCACAAAAAAAAAAGGGCAATGAAAAATAGAAATAAAATGGAAGAACTGAATAGAACCGCAAGCCATGGCAAACGTAAAATGTTCACCATTTAACTAAATTGTTTCATTTAGCGGTGGAACAAAGTGGAACTAGGGGAAGAGAACAGGGAAATTGCCGCAGGTGGGGAGATAAATAAGTTCTCAAATATAATGCAGATTAATGGAGTCAGGAGGATTAGGTTCATCAAATCCCGCAGAAGTTTCCCAGCGTTTTAGGGGTATATAAAATTCCTGGGCAGAAACTGACATATGATTGAGTAATGAAACATATTTCTTTTCAGTTATTCATTAGTAATTTTCATAGTAATTGTATTTATAATAATAACTAAATTCCACCAAAATGTTGCTAAAATACAACGTTTTTAATGAATAGCTGATAGTATCTAAAAAAAAAGTTATTATTCAATACCCATGGAAATGAAGTATGAATTTTGAATATAAAGCTGAATAATTAAATTAACAAGTGCATTTTAAAATGGTTCGCTCTTATAGCAATATCTTACTGTTTTATATAAAACAGCTTTTCGGAAATTTGTCATTTTAAGAGTCAATTACCATTGCTTAAATATTTTTTTTATACTTAAAGGACTTTACCAAATTACAAAGACTTCCGAATCAAATATAACTGTATCAATTTAACTGAATACAAATCAAAGGAAAATCCCACTTTTAAATGATTAACAACTCTTAGCAGATGCTTGTTACAACCAAAATGAAAAGCACAGGGTCTCAACATTTACTTTTGTGGATTAAATATAGAACCTTGGAAAACTTTTTATTAGCCCTGCAGTGTGAAGTAACTTCTTAAGCAGTTTTTCTCCTGCATAAGTTTTCTAACTTTGCAGAAAATTGCATTCGGTGAGGACTGTCTGTGAAAAGTGTAAAAGTGGCAGTCAGTTAGGTTTTGGGTTTGGATGTGTTTTTGTTTTGATTTTTGTTTTGGCTCCGGTGTTGGGCAACTAGCTGATTGGAAACGAAAACGGAGTGGAAACAAATGCAGCCGCCCAATTTCCAGTTTTCCACATTTCCGCCTCTTTCTTCCGACTGCCGCCGACCCCGTGACCCCGACCTCGACTTCTCGGTCCATGTGCACGGACATCTGGTCCGACTTAGCCGCAAACCGGACCAAAGGACACGGAGAAAAGTGGGAAAATTGAGTTGAAAATTGTTCGTGGCACACACTTCACAGGCAAACGCAAATTGACAGCTGTCAATCAACCGGTCGCCCACTTGAACCTCCTGCTGCCAGGTGCCCATCCTCCAAAGTTCATCCTTCATCCTTCAAAGTTCATCGTCAATCCCCAATCCTGCTCTGCAGATCCTCCAGTTGACTCCTGGAGGATAGAGTGCAGGCTGCCAGCTGCTGCTGTTGTGCACTTGAAATTGATTAAGCTCTGATGTTTCCAACTTTTCTCAAGTTGGAAAATCAGACATGGCTGAAAAACTAAATAACCCACCAGCAAAAAGTTCACAAAGCTATAAGCCATGTTTAAATGAAATAAAGTAAACATTACCTTCAAAAAACTCCTTCCAAATTTATTTCAGAAAATATATATTTTCTATTAAAACATACAAAAATGGACAGCAAAACCAAAATAAAATTAAGTTCTAGTTTTAATTTAAAACTAAGTCACACCCAAAAGCCCTAAATATGAAAACAAAATGTATTGCCCTAACGGATCACTTTGAATTTTAAATAGCTTAAAACACCTGATATTCTTTCATATAAAGGTATAATTATAAAGTATGTAAAACAAAAAATTGGTAGACAATGAGCTTAATTAGAAGTCCACACCATCGCCTTGTCATTGAAACGCACAAATAGCAGTTCTTCAATTTTAATGTGTGTACTTATTGGGTCCGGAATTGCTTTTCCCCCTGAGCATTTTGTATATTTTCCACACAGCGCCGTGGGAAAGAGTGGGAAACTTTGGTGGTTGTGAACTACTTTGGCCAAGTGTTTCATTGACTGGCGGGGATTCCCCACTCGGGAAACTTGAGTCCGGACTTTTATGAACCTGCCACACACTCAGCAACTTCCGTTGGGGTGTCCATGTCCTTGCACACACGTAAACACACACACACACCCAGATAGAAGCACCCATGTGGACGGAAAGTCCAGCCGTCTGGCAGTTATTAAGTTAATGGCCATAAACTTGCGGCCAAACAAGTTGATACTCCATTTTGATTGCCTCTGTGGAACCGCCTTCGAGCATTAATTCATCTGGAATTCTGCGTCGACTGTTTCCATTTGCCATCTGGCTCAGGTGCAGCCATCTGTAGCCCACAACCAGAACAACCACATCTTTTCCCAAGTCAACAAAAACCAAAGTCAAGTACAGGAAACAAAAAATCAGGAACACACGGCAGGGGAACTAGCACTCACATTCAGAGATTTCTCTTTAAATTAAAAATACACCCAGAGAAATTAAGCATTAAAATGTTTGAATGTAACATTGTTTTTCAAAACATATTTTCAAAAGCTTAGTTTTAGGTTGCTCAATAAATTTGAAAGGAAATGTTTCAAATTGTGATTGCAAATTACAAAATATTTATTTTACATAAAGTCTCACACGGCCAAGCATATTAAATTTTTATTCACACGATTGTTTAATACCATGCCATAATTGCCAATATATCAATTATTTCTTATTTTACTTTGTTAAATTATTTCTATTATTTACATTATTGGTTCGAATAGGTTTAGCAAATAAATATCAAATTATAATACATATATTATATATATATAAAATATTACATCTGCCCCTACTTAACCTGTAGTTTGACCCATTTAGTAAATCACAATCCCTTTTGTAAATTGAGATTTGCCCATCATGTGATATATGAGCCCCATCCAATACGTTTTAAAACCACCAAATACTATTTTCTTCAATTTTTTCCAGTGTATCTCTGTGTCTCTGTGTGTAGCAAAACCAATCAGTCAGTATCCCTCTCCAAACAAACAAAATAAAACCCCCGACCCATTAAATGTTAAAGAAACCTAATCACCGCACTATCGCTTAGCCGAAAACCCCGAAATTCAAATATAAACAGTGGTGAAAAAAAAAAACTAAAAAATACGGCGGCGAGGGAGAGGATATAAGCCGACTCTAAACAAAAAAAAGGACGAGGCCGCAGGAGCGGCTGCCGAACAAAAGGATACCGCTCACTTTCGAGGATCGGCGGGCGAAACTGCCACAGAAACCAGAACATGCGCCATGTCAAAACTGCGGCATTACCGGTCCATGGATCAGCCCTGCAGCAGCAGCTCCGTGGTCATACGCAAAAAGTTAGCAAGCCAAAAACCACATTTAAAAATAAAAAAAGGACGCCACCTGACCTCAAAAATCAGCGAATGCGCTTTCACTTTCCAAAAAAAAAAAAAAAAGCTTTCCTCTCGAACACCTATACTTCTACGCTTTCCTCTATGCCATAACATATATTGCACGAAAAAAGAAAACAGAACAAATGACTTAAAAACTCAACAGCCAAGACCTTCACCTCGGAGCTTTCCTGTCCTTAAAACTTTTCACCGCATGCCACATAGCTATCGAAACTTGTACAGCTTTTAAAGCTTTTTCATCCCTTTCAGCTTTTTGTTTGGCAAACTTTGAGCCTTTGGCTTTCGCATGAAGCTCTTTCCTCGAGTTGAGCTTTTCCAGCCAGCTCCCAGCCGATCCAAAAATAACATCTGTCATTCATCCATTCTCCTCCGCATGACCCTGTCCACTCTTCCAAATTTTCTTATTTCCTATTTTTCTCACTTCCTGTTTGTCGCATGCGAAACTAATACATATCGAAATATGCATGTGGATTTTTTTTATAATTTTACTAACTCGAACTTCGTATCGTTGCAGGACTATGACAGCCATTTGCTTTGTGTGCAACCTGCCCATCATGTCGCACCAGGTGGGTTTGGTGTGGCAGGGCGGCAACGGCTGGGACGATCTTGTGCGCGAACAGGTGCGTCTCCAAAACTTTTTAAAAACTTCATATATAAATATATATTTAAATATATATTTAAATACACTTGCGAAGATGAAACACATTTGTGACATCTGCAAATTAATTGAAAATGCTAAACATATTAAAAATATAAAAAAAATTCAAAAGTGATTAGCTTACGTTTGCTGGGGAAAAGTGTGGCTTAGAGTGCGAAACTAAGTTCAAAAGTGTTAAGATATCAATATTGAGACACAATTATTTTTTCCAATATTTATCAGATAAACAAGTCCTAAAAAATACATCCTTTAAAGCTTATAACAATAATATTGACTGTAGAATAACGATGGCTTTTAAACAATTAAAATGTTTCTTGCACAAGAGTCAAATTTATTTCAGTCCTTCTTTTGTAGTTTGTTGTTTATTTTCAAGTCACACTTAATAAAACTAATCGTTCAGTTTTTATTCTGGGTGTACTACATAAAATGTGTGAATCTTTCAGCTAGAGGAGTCCACCATCCGGCAGCGGCTGGGCGGGCGGCGGGACTCGGCGGCGCAGATCACGACGCCGCCGAGCACCTCGCCGCCGCCGGGCCTGCAGCGTCGGCGGCGCAGCTCGCTGGCCCAGCTGACGGACATCCTGCGCGAGTGGAGCGGCGGCACCAAGCAGCAGCACCACCAGCAGCAGCAACAGCAGCAGCAGCAGCTGCAGCAGGCGTCCCGCTCCAAGGCGCAACTGAATCGCCGGGAAACGCTGGCGGACCTGGCCAGGAGTCTGCCATGGCGCACCTCCACCACCGCGGATGCGAGCACGGGGGCAAGTGGTGGCGCCTGCACCACCTACATGGCGCCACGCAAGCGACGGGAATCCTCCGCGGATTCCGGCATTCGGAGCATGCGGTCGCGGCGCGACTCCAATACCGCCGAGTTCGTTCGACACTGGAACAGACGCGAAAGCGGGGCAGTTGAGGAGCAGTCCAGCAGCTGTGTCGTCGTGCCCGTCGTCGTCGAGTGCTCTAAAAGCGTGAGTATCGGGGATTTCATAACAATATGCATATGTCCCCTAAACACAAAAGGTCCAAAGATGCACAAATCTGAGAGCTAAATCTAAAATCACCATATATGTACAATGTGGTTCGGAGGCAAGTGCACTGCTGGGAAAGTCTGAGCATTTCACTTCAAAATCCATAAATAAATAAGGAACAGCAACGTCAGAAATTTTGGCAAAAAACCATTTTTTATTTTTTTTTTTGTTGCCTTGCCAAATTTATTGTTGGGAAATATTTGAACGCAATGTGACAGCTAAAATTATTAAAAAATTTTTTCTAACTTGGTGAAAGATTTTTCTCAAAATATTCTATTATATTGGTTTTAAAAATAGATTAAAATGGTTAGAATGCATAATTTTAAAATTTTTGAAAGTAAGTTTAGAACTATTTTTAAGCTTTGTGTAAAGTAAAATATTCTATAAAGTTGACTTTAAAAGAAGTTTAATATTCCTATTTAAATAAAGGATTTACTATAAATATTCTATAGAATAGACTTCAAAAGTAGTTTAAAATTATTAAAAAAAAATATTTACAAACTTTGTGGAGGACTTTGCTGTGAATATGCTTCAAGCAAGTGCACTTGTCAGATGACCTTGTGGGTGGTGCCTGCAGCTGTTACTCCGCCCTCACCACCACCTTGACCCCTGACCCCTAACCCTTCTTCCTCTCTCTCTTTCTCGCTCTCTTTCTCACTCCTTTTCTGGCCCAAAACCAACCTATCAACCCATTAACCAATCAACCAATCAACCAAACACCCCAAACCGAACCAACACCATCCAGGCATCCCGTCGCGGATCCGGCGAGAGCTACCTGTCCGGCAGTCGCCGTGATAGCAACGTGGCCGGGCGGGTGACCACGCCCCCGCCGCCGGGCAAGTACCAGATGGCCAAGAAGCGCGACTCCCTGGCCGCCCCGGAGTTCCCCAACTTCCGGCAGGAGCAGCGCCCCTCCACCAGCTCCGCCGGCTCCTGCTCCGATCACTCCCAGCCCCTGATCTCGCAACACTCGAGCACTCACCACCTCCACCTGGCCCACCAGCAGGTGGACACCGCCTGCCAGGCCCTGCCGCCGCCGACGATCATCACCAGTTCGGTGACGCCGCCGGCGACGAGTCCGACGGCGCCAAAGGGCCGCCGCGATTCGCAGACGCAGTGCGGCAGGGTGAATCGCCGCGACTCCAAGGCGGGCGTTAGTCCGGAGCGGGCGCCACGCCTCCAGCGGCTGCAGCGCCAGGCCACCGCCTTCGACGAGGGCTGCCTGCCCGGCGGAGGCGGCGGCGGCACCGGCAGCAGGCGTGGCTCTCAGCCCGCTCTCAGCCCCGATCCGCCGGACGATTGTGGGGAGCGGCGCACATCGCGCCGCGATTCCCTCTCACCGGACAGCGCCTCGCGCGGCGGTCGCCGGGACTCGAGGACCCATCTGTCGCCGGACCGGAGTCACGAGCGGGACGGCAGTCCGCGGCGGCACACGCTGCGCCGGCAGAGCAGCTCGGCGGCCCGCTCGCCCAGGTCGCCGGACTCCAACAGCTGCTGCTCCTCGCGCGATCCCAGTCCCTGTTCGAGGCCACAGACGCAGACCACCGTGGAGCAGAATCAGCGGCCAGCCATCCGCAGGCAGTCGACCACCGAGGAGATCCTCATCGCCAGAGGATTCCGGCGACAGTCCACCACCGAGGAGATGATCCGCTGCCGGAACTTTCGGCGACAGAGCTCCCAAAGCGACGACGTCTGTCGGTGAGTTATAAGTTGCTTTAAAAAAAAACAATTTTAATCTACAATTTTCCTATTGGATAAATCAATTAAAAATGTTAAAATTGCGTTAAGTAAGTTTACATTTAAAAAAAAACAATGTTGCATTCAAATATTGTTTAACTTTACAATGGGGTTTTTCTCTGGGTGTAGTATCCGGGTGTATCTGGACATCCGCAAGAATGAAGCCCCGATAATTCCAATATGTTTTGTTTGAAATATATGTCTCTGACAAATGGTCTTAACATATAGTACACCTTTATCCGCAGTTATCGTGGCAGGCGCGACTCCTCCGCGCAGATAATCGATGGAACCATCGGCACCATGACCGTGGAGACGACCAGTACGTTTTTCGACTCCAGCACCCAGACAGGTGAGCCCATGCTTTATTTGAATTTGGCCGCATATCCTTGGTCCTGCCAATCGGATGCATAGCAAGTTTTCCCGTGCGAGCTTTCGAAGCTTTAACCCCGTTGCCCAGTGGTTGTTGGGGTGAAAGCTTCGCTCAGCTGTTTGGCGCCAGAACAGCTGCTCGCTGGCAAGGTCCTGTCCACTCGGCCTGGTTTACTTGGCGTCCTCCACTCGCAGGATGCCATTCAGTTGGTGTTTAGGACGCAGACGTGCCACATGCACCGCAGCAGCAGCAATAGCAGCAGTAGAAAGAGAAAGTCGAAAGTCGAAAGAAAGACAGCCGGCGAATCCAGTAAATCCAGAAACCTACCAAGAAACTCAGAATTCGAGTCATATAAGCTAGGCAGCAAAAAAAAAAACAAGAAATCAGCAAAACGCGGCAAAAAAACTATGCGAATTTTAGCGAACAACTATCGCGAATCTCGCCATTGCGCATAAGTGGCTGAGTGTGCGTGTGGCTGCCTGCGTGTGTGCTTGTGTGTATATTTTTCATATCCTTCACACATATTTTTTTTGTTGTTCTGTGCTCTTTGTGCGTGAGTGAGTGTGAGTGTGCGAACACTTTTCATTGTTGTTCCTGCAACATCCCCGCATCCGCAACCGCATCCGCATCCGCATCCTAGTTCGCCCAAACTCCAGCGACGTGGCCGAATACGTCGATGTCGGCAGCGGCGTCGGCAGCGGCGGTACCGCCAACGTCGCCGCTCCGCTGCGCAGTGGCCGTCGCCAGCCGTCGAGCAGCAGCGCCAGCAGTAGCAGCAATCGCAGCCGCAGCGGTCTGTATATAATTTATATATATTTTACATAAATCGTTTTCGTGGGAATCAAATACAAAACGCGAATCTCTGGGAACGGGATATAAAATACGTATCAGTGGAAACGGAACATACATATATATTGTTATCTGTGTGAACGGCCTATACAATACCCATCTGAGAGAACACGGTATATAAAACGTATCAATGGACATGAAACATGAAGTATACATTCCATATATAAATGAAACACTGGGCATCGCGACTCGCGGCCAACTCTTACTTGTTGCATGTGAAAGTGGGCAAGAGAGCCAACGGCTTTTAATGCCAAGTTCAGACACCCAAGCAAGCGTGCCCCCCTTTTCGCAACACTTTATTGTATTCTGCAACATTCTGTATGACCTTACTCCCTTTTTTTTTTTTGAGATTTTTCTTTATGACTTATTAATAAATTTAATGTTTTCAAGAATATTTAAGTTTATGGTATATGAACTTCGGCTTGCCGCCGGACGCCCTGATTAACAAATAAACTATATTTTCCTGTAAACATTTTTTGTGATCTTTAATAATTTTTTAGGCATGCTTTAAAATGCTTTTAGGCCATATAAACGAGTCCTCTTCTTTTATTCTAAAAATGCATTGATTTCTCGTAAGTGTTAAGTGCCTCAATAAATCATTTTTGCTTATACCTACATTGAACATTTGTCTGCAGCTTGATTACTATAGTTGCTCAATTTTCTGGGAATTTTCGGAGAAATTACCAATTGAATGCTGGAGAATGTTGCCTTTTTTGGCAGGTGCACCCTTGGGCCACGCCCCCTCCTTGGTACTGCCGCCCACCGAATGGCTTTTAATGAATGAAAGTGCACTGTATGCGTGAGATAGTTTGTGTGTGCGTGTGTGTGTGTGTGTGCTGGTATTTGTTAGTATCTGTGTGACAGTCGGGGAATGAATGAGTGCTGACTTTGCACTCACTCTGTTGCTCTGCCGCCTGTGTTATGAATGAAATGTGAATCGAGTTTGATTCTGAACCTACATACATTTTCCGAATCCCCCTTCCCCCCGCCAACTGGCCACGCCCCTTTGGAGCATTTTCCAGCTGCCGGTGCAACAAGTTTTCCTTCGCGCTGGCCAGTGAATAAATTTGGCCGCATTGAAATGCAAAATTTATTGATTTAACTTGTTGCCAGACTGGCGACATTCAAAACCACAAAGGGACTCGAGGTCAGAGTTGAAAAGCGTGACTGGCAGTGCAATTTATTTAACGCTATGAATTATTTTAAAAATCCGACAAAAATAGACAACGACATGGAAAATTATCTGGAAATTGTCTTAGTTGACCTAAATATCAGGAACTATTCTTAAAAGGTTCTGACCCCTTTAGACAGCGATGTGTTAAAATATCAGTTGTTTATTAATTTAAACTTAACTACAAAAATATAAGAAGAAAACCTCCTATATCGAATACTTAAATAGGTTTGATCAATTTTTGACATTAAAATCATTAATGGAGCAAGTTGTTAATTGTCAAAATTAAAATAATTGTTAAAAGTAAAGTAAATGATACTAAAATTTTTTGTAACTAAAGTGCAAACTGCTGGGAATTGCAATCATGTTCTAGAATCTTAAGTGTATTATTATTTTCGTTTATTAATGTCGCAGAACCAGAACTTGCAATGTAAAGTTCTTCAGTGTGAGCGCTTTGAGAACTGGAATCCCGTATGTTCGCCAATTAGGCGCAATTGGTGTCCTGGTGGTGTCCTGGTGGTGTCCTGGCAAGGATTTACGGCAAGTGGCTGCGCCATGTCCTGCTGGCCTTTACTCGCTCACTAATTAATATTGAGTGTGAGCTCTGCAGGCGAAAAAAGCTGAAGCACTTGATTCAATTTAAGCAATTAGTCTTTTGTTTGCCATTGCCAATCAGGCAGCAATTTTGTTACACCCGTCTTTAAAATGTCAGGACTCTTTCGAAATTCAAAATGTTATTATCTTGTCTACGATATAACGTTCAATCAATTCAAAGTTGATCATGTGACATACTATGACCAGGCAATCCATTAAGACGATGCTCATCAAAGGACGCTCCCAAAGGATTATCAACAACAATTGCCGGACTTGTAGTCCAATTAGTATCTCAACTGCCCATCGATGGCATTAATTTTTATAATTGCGTTTTTACGATACACACGAAAGCGCAAAGCAATAAAGCGAAGGTCGGGGTTCGGGCTCGTTGTTGTTGTCGCACGAAATTAATGTTAATTTATGGACGAAAAAAGGGGACAATTTTATTACCAAATTTGGATCGATGAAAGTGCCTAACACAACTTAAGGCCACGTCATAATCCGCCCAAAAGCCAAGGAGTAAATCGCTATTAAATTCTATTTTACATAGTCAACAAATGGTGTAGAAAGGACTTATTGTCTCTATTAAATACACTTGAATTGTTGAATTTTGTTGTACACAAACGGTCCTTATATTAAAGAATATTTCTATTATTAGAAAAACAATCATGCGATTTTAGGATAGGAATAAGGCACTTTTACTTTTGAATATTTTAAAAATTTAAGTAATAAAGTGCAAGGAAAACGGTTAAAAAAAAATTGTAAGAGCCTCTCATATATATCGCATATATTTACAAAAATTTTAATGCTAAAAGAACTTATCAACATGTCTTTTTAAGTTTAGGAAATATTGTAGAGATATTTTGTAGATAACACTTATTTCCTAGACTAAGAGTTCGGCTTAGTAAAACTAGACTTTTGCTGCTTTGATCAATTTTAACACCACGAAACGCACTGTACCAGAGCTCACCTCTTGCCAAGGTCAGGCTGCGGCTATTTCCCTCGAATATATTTTTATGAACGCATCAATAATGGCACAAAGAAATTGTTTGCGCCTAATTGATTGTCCGGACAAGATTGATTTATCGTCGAATTAAAGTTTTTCGCGATGTAGGCCGAAAACAAGATGTATGTTTGTGTTCGCGAGAAAGTGTTGCATACTTCAAGGCGATTTCCCGGGGGGATCCCCGAAAATGGAGGGGAAGGGCGGTTATTTGCGATCCTCTGATTGATGGCCCGCTGATTGATGGGCTGACCTAATGGCCGTGTGCTCCACCCCGTCATAAAACAGTTCGTAATCGAAAGGAATTAGCAGCTGACGCCCCCCCCCCCAATCGATTCGAAACTGGAAACTCAAAAAGTTTTCAAATCAGCACCATAATATGCAAATTGTTATGGGGGACAGGGCCTAAGCAAAATAAAACACTTGGGGACCTGCCGAAGATGATGGACCTCGCAATCGCCACCTGAAAGTGGGCGTGGCCATCGCCACTGCCACCGCCACCGCCACCGCCACCGCACAAATGTATAATGCCATTAGCAGCTGTCACTTTTTGGGGGCTGTTGAAATATTTGACAGTCAAACACGAGTGTCGCATAAAAAGTGGCGAAAAAAAATAACAAGGGGCCCATAAGGCGACGAAGACAACGAGGCGGAGAACATAGAAATGATAATAATAATAATAATAATAACAATATTATTGAGACAGCATTTTAGTTTCGTGGTAATGGCTCGCGTTTATTTGCCAAACAAGATGGTTGTCAATTGTTGTTTTTGTTCCCTGGCAGTCTGTTCCTTGTTATTCCATAGCTTTCTCCGCCACTTTCTCTTTTGCGCTTTACTAGTGTCTGTGTGTGTTGTCGAGGAGTATCCAAATTGCGATGCCGCCTGCTGGAGCCTTTCGTCAATCATACGCACCGTTGTACGCATTACAACCCCCTGGACGCCGCAGGGCTATAAGTCAGCCTAATGCCGCAGGAAATCAATATCGTTCGTCTTCGCCTAAGAAAAGCTCCATGGCCAGCGTTAAATTTCTGGCCACTGGGAAAGCTCTTTCGGCCATTAAGGGTTAGGGTTTTCCGTGTTTTGGGAGCGGGGAAAAAGTGACTGGCAGTCCACCAGCTCGCTCAATCAGCAGCCAGGATAAGTTATTAATCCATCGAAGTGGGTCACAAAACTGGTAATAAATATTGTATTTTCATCTATCACCGAGCTGTATTGACAGACACTCACAATTATTGCCTTATTATTAATAATATCAAGACAATCCCTATAATTTGTGGTAAAACAAGCCCATGCAACAGAAACCACAAAAATTCAAGCTCCAAAACTACTTAAATATTAACAAAAATATAAAAATGTTCAATAGACTATAAAAATTTAATTTAAAACTTTTTTGAACCACTGGTACTGAGTTAAAAAAAACTGTTGATTTAAGGATAAATAAAAACATGGTTTTTGTAATATGAGTCATGTAGTCAAGTTTTAAAATCAAAGAAAAACAGTGGCTTAAATTATATTTAGAATAATAATATACAAATGTTAAACAAAAAAATGTTTCTTTAATTAATATTAAATTTGATTAAATTGTCTTGCGTAAATTTAAATTTAAATATTTTTAAATTTAAAAAAAAAAAAAACAAAACAAATTCGTTGAAAAACTTCCCAAGGCTTATGTATTTAAAATTGATGTTACGATTACTATTCATAGTTTTTACTAAAAACCAAATATAAAACCGCTCATAATCCGAACACCTACAAAATCGGCAATTTCCTTGGCCCTTTCTTGTGGCTATTTTCATAAAATCAAATTTACACACAACTCGTCGAGGCACGCAAAGGCCAAAGAAACTAAGTACGGGGAAAGCCTCAATGCTGCTTCGCACTAATTGCAGTGAGCTGAGGTGGGTGAAAGTTTGGTGAGAGTTGGCTAAAAGGTGGGCGAAAGGTGGACCGATGTGGGTGATGGCTTGGCTGTTGGCCAGACAGAATGTTTGACTTTGGCTCAATTAACACCGCACACAGAATGGTCGTCTCATAGATTCATTAAAATACAGCAAACAAGGCTGGACAAGATGGAGGTGTACCAATACTACCCCTGCCTGCCACGCCCACACGCCCACACACCCACACATGGACAGGACAAACAAAGGACCCCAGTGAGTGTGTATTTTAGTAATTTGGATTAAACATGCAGTCCGGCGGGAAAGAGAACAACGGCGAGGACAATAGAAAATCACCTGACCCATTAACCAGCAATGCTTACAATGTCTGTCCCTTTCTTTCTTGTCCAGTCTACCAGTCTCTCTCTCTCTCTCTCTCTCTCTCTCTCTCTCTCTCTCTCTCTGTCGCACTCTACCCATCCTTTTCTGGCCGCTGTGTGTGTGGTGTGCCGGTGCTGAAGTTTGAAGTTATTGCTTTCATTTCCCTGTAGTCGCTTTTCCCAGACGCCAAGAATTTAATTAATTCGCAACTTGGCACGATAAGCCAGTACATATCGTTTAAATACGGCGAGTATTTAAGGCCGATTACTAATTCCATTTCATTACATTTTCTCTGATTCAATCATTCAATCATCATTAAAGCTGAGCTGGTTTTTTGAGAAAGCCAACATTTGAATTTGATTTTTCAAAATTTCCTGGCTTCACTTAGATATAATGATTGTTTTAGAACGATTACTTAACCCATTGTCTCATATAATTTTTTTTTTTGAATGGGATTTGCTATTAATAATATTAAAAAGTGGTTGCCAAATAGCTTATTGAAATACTATTTAGATGGTTTTTATTAACAAATTTCCAGGGCCAGTATTTTTCTTTTAAGAATTTTCGCAAAAATTCTATTTTAGCCGACAGACGAACCTCATTAAAATCTGTTGTATGGTCTCTTACACTTCACTTTAAATTGAAAAAATTATTTGACCATCTACTTAAGCAAATTATATTCTTTCCAATTAAAGCACTTTATTTATTTTTGCTTTTGATTTTTTAACTGCTCAACATTTATAATAGTATTAAATAGTATTAAAACTCAATATAGAAAAAACATTATTTAGAAAACAAAAACAAATGTCGGCAATGTTAGAGAACTTTTCAGTTTGTTTTGACAATGGGAAGCCCAATGATTACCGTTTCACCCCAAACCAAATGAACAAATTTTCTTTATTTACTGCCATTTGGGCGCAGCCCAAGTTGCCCAACTAAGCCGAGGCCCCAAAATCCGAATCAAGCCAACCGCAAAAAGTCAAATCGATGAGATTTCTCGGCCAGAGACGACTGTCAGCGTATATATCTGTGGGATTTCGGGGAGGGGGTTTTGGACCGCACCGCAACATGTAGTCGCTTTTTGCTAATTGGGGGCAAGGATGAGATCGAGCATCAGATGAAAATAATTACAAAACAGTTTACTCAATAAAATTCCAAGTGATTTAACCAGAGCAAGGATGTCGGAGCTACAGAGTTGACATTGATTGAGCGAGGACTTTGATGGGGGGAGGGCGGATTTAGCTAATGGACAGGACTCTGAAAAGGACTCACCTCACCTCCACTGCTGACAGCCACACGCAGGTCTCATGAATATTACTCGTAGAAAGGCACAACAAAAATAGAAAAATACACGAAAAGATGATACAAAACCAAGAAACCAAGGAGCGGACTAATTTCTTGGACCTCCAAACACAAAAAAAAAAATAAAAGAAAAACTTTTGATCAAGTTTTTCGCCACCACGGAAAATTAAGATTTTCCCACGAACACTCACACACGCTCATCCCTTTGCGTGTGGACTTATATCGGGAAACTTGCACCCTCACGACCATTTCAAAACTGAATTAACTTTTGTTGCACTTTGGGTTACTTAATCCCCCCTTTCCCATCTCCGAAAGTCTACATACATGCCCCGCACTTTCCGACTTTTTAATATGTATTCTTTTGGCATGGAAAGTTTTTATGTAAATTGGCCAGAAGCCAGCGAAGTTTCAGTGGGTTTCCTTTCGGGCATTCGGATAAAGGTTTACCCACGGATTGATTCACACATCTCTTGTTCGACACTTGTGCCAAGGGCATCTGGGGATTCTAGAAGCTCCGTCTAATTTGTGTTCGGGGATCAAAGTAAACTAGCATACATTTTTTCAGCAAACCAACATTTCCATTCCAGCAGCAAAAAAAAGAGAAAGACCCAAAAATACGACACTTTGCTGCAATTTAAATTTCATGGATTTATATTTATTATACCCTTGCAGAGGGTATTATAATTTCAGTCAGAAGTTTGCAACGCAGTGAAGGAGACGTTTCCGACCCTATAAAGTATATATATTCTTGATCAGCATCACTAGGAGAGTCGATCTAGCCATGTCCGTCTGTCCGTCTGTCCGTCCGTCTGTCCGACCGTCCGTTTCTATGCAAACAAGTATCCCAGTTTTAAAGCAATCTGAATGAAACTTTTTCAAAAGTTGTCTTCCTATTGCAGGTAGTATATAAGTCGGAACGAACCGGATCGGGCGACTATAGCATATAGCTCCCATAGGCACAACGGAAAATTAAATGAAAAAAATTATAACTTTGCTGTTTTAAAATTTTTTTTTATTTCTTCGACATATAGTAATGGCTAAATATTTCAGCATTACGGTTTAAATTGTTCCCATGGGAACAATACAAATATTAAAAAAAAAATAAAAAAATTTAACTTGCCGAAGCTGGCTTCCTTTCTTGTTTAAAATGATTTTTTTCTGAATTTAATTAAAAATATCAACCCAAACTTTCAAAACAAAATTTAAATGCAATTTTTTAGAAGATTAAGACACAAGACTTTGAAGATATACAACTTTAAAATCGGGTGCGTGAAAGAAAAGTTATGGATTTTGAACTGCAGGTTTTTGGTCACTTTTCTGCAAAGACGATATTTCGGAAATTTAAAAAGGGGATAGATACATCGTAATAATGACAAAAAATCGACCCGAAATTACAAACCAATTTTTAAACGCAGAGTTTTAGAGACTGAAGCCCCAAAACATTAAAGATATGCCATTTTGAAATCGGATCATTGAAAGAAAAGTTATGAAAATAAAACTGAGGGTTTTTGGTCCTTTTTTAAACGATCTTTTTCGGAATTTGATTAAGGAGTTATGTCGTAAAAATATCAACCCAAACTTTCAAAACAAAATTTAAATGCAATTTTTAGAAGATTAAGCAACAAGACTTTTAGATATACAACTTTGAAATCGGATGCGTGAAAGAAAAGTTATGGATTTTGAACTGCAGGTTTTTGGTCACTTTTCTGCAAAGACGATTTTTTCGGATATTTAGAAAGGGGTTACATCATAAAAATGACAAAAAATCGACCCGAAATTACAAACCAATTTTTAAACGCAGAGTTTTAGAGACTGAAGCCCCAATACCATAAAGATATGCCATTTTGAAATAGAATGTTTTCAAGATAAGTTATGGAATTAAAAGTGAGGGTTTTTGGTACCTTTTTTAAAATGATTTTTTTCGGAATTTAATTAAGGAGTTATGTCGTTAAAATTTCAACCCAAACTTTCAAAACAAAATTTAAATGCAAATTTTTAGAAGATTAAGCCACAAGACTTTGAAGATATACAACTTTGAAATCGGGTGCGTGAAAGAAAAGTTATGGATTTTTAACTGCAGGTTTTTGTCACTTTTCTGCAAAGACGATTTTTTCGGAAATTTAAAAAGGGGTTACATCATAAAAATAACAAAAAATCGACCCGAAATTACAAACCAATTTTTAAACGCAGAGTTTTAGAGACTTAAGCCCCAATACCATAAAGATATGCCATTTTGAAATCGGATGTTTTCAAGAAAAGTTATGGAATTAAAACTGAGGGTTTTTGGTACCCTTTTTAAAATGATTTTTTTCGGAATTTGATTAAAGAGTTATGTCGTTAAAATATGAACCCAAACTTTCAAAACAAAATTTAAATGCAAATTTTTAGAAGATTAAGCCACAAGACTTTGAAGATATACAACTTTGAAATCGGATGCGTGAAATAAAAGTTATGGATTTAGAACTGCAGGTTTTTGGTCACTTTTCTGCAAAGACGATTTTTTCGGATATTTAGAAAGGGGTTACATTCATAAAAATGACAAAAAATCGACCCGAAATTACAAACCAATTTTTAAACGCACAGCTTTAGAGACTGAAGCCCCAATACCATAAAGATATGCCATTTTGAAATCGGATCATTGTAAGAAAAGTTATGGAATTAAAACTGAGGGTTTTTGGTCACTTTTCTGCAAAGACGACATTTCGGATATTTACAAAGGGGTTACATCATAAAAATTACATAAAAATCGACCCGAAATTACAAACCAATTTTTAAACGCAGAGTTTTAGAGACTGAAGCCCCAATACCATAAAGATATGCCATTTTGAAATCGGATGTTTTCAAGAAAAGTTATGGAATTAAAACTGAGGGTTTTTGGTACCCTTTTTAAAATGATTTTTTTCGGAATTTCATTAAAGAGTTATGTCGTTAAAATATGAACCCAAACTTTCAAAACAAAATTTAAATGCAAATTTTTAGAAGATTAAGCCACAAGACTTTGAAGATATACAACTTTGAAATCGGATGCGTGAAATAAAAGTTATGGATTTAGAACTGCAGGTTTTTGGTCACTTTTCTGCAAGGACAATATTTTCGAAAATTAAGAAAGGGGTTACATCATGAAAATAGCAAAAAATCGACCCGAAATTAGAAACCAAGTTTTAAATGCAGATTTTTAGAGCACTAATCCACAATACTTTAAAGACATACCACTTCAAAATCGGATGCTTAAAAGAAAAGTTATAGAATTAACACTGAAGGTTTTTGGTCACTTTTCTGGGACTATATTTTTCGGAAATTGATTAGGAGTTATATCGTAAAAATAGAAACTCAAAATTTCAAAACAAAATTTAAAAGCAGAGTTTTAGAGACTTAAGCCACAATTCTTTAAAGATATACCACTTTGAAATCGGAGGCCAGGAAGAAAAGTTATGGATTTAGAACTGCAGGTTTTTGGTTACTTTTCTGCAAGGACGATATTTTCGAAAATTAAGAAAGGGGTTACATCATGAAAATAGCAAAAAATCGACCCGAAATTAGAAACCAAGTTTTAAATGCAGATTTTTAGAGCACTAATCCACAATACTTTAAAGACATACCACTTCAAAATCGGATGCTTAAAAGAAAAGTTATAGAATTAACACTGAAGGTTTTTGGTCACTTTTCTGGGACTATATTTTTCGGAAATTGATTAGGAGTTATATCGTAAAAATAGAAACTCAAAATTTCAAAACAAAATTTAAAAGCAGAGTTTTAGAGACTTAAGCCACAATTCTTTAAAGATATACCACTTTGAAATCGGAGGCCAGGAAGAAAAGTTATGGATTTACAACTGCAGGTTTTTGGTTACTTTTCTGCAAGGACGATATTTTCGAAAATTAAGAAAGGGGTTACATCATGAAAATAGCAAAAAATCGACCCGAAATTAGAAACCAAGCTTTAAATGCAGATTTTTAGAGCACTAATCCACAATACTTTAAAGACATACCACTTCAAAATCGGATGCTTAAAAGAAAAGTTATAGAATTAACACTGAAGGTTTTTGGTCACTTTTCTGGGACTATATTTTTCGGAAATTGATTAAGGAGTTATATCGTAAAGTAGCAACTCAAATTTTCAAAACAAAATTGAAATGCAGAGTTTTAGAGACTTAAGCCACAAGTCTTTGAAGATATACAACTTTGAATTCGGATGCGTGAAATAAAAGTTATGGATTTAGAAGTGCAGGTTTTGGTCACTTTTCTGCAAAGACGATTTTTTCGGATATTTAGAAAGGGGTTACATCATAAAAATGACAAAAAATCGACCCGAAATTACAAACCAATTTTTAAACGCACAGTTTTAGAGACTGAAGCCCCAATACCATAAAGATATGCCATTTTGATATCGGATGTTTGCAAGAAAAGTTATGGAATTAAAACTGAAGGTTTTTGGTACCTTTTTATACCCTTGAAGAGGGTACTATAATTCTAGTCAGAAGCTTGCAGCGCAGTGAAGGAGACATTTCCGACCCTATAAAGAATATATATAGTTTTTATCAGCATCACTAGGAGAGTCGATCTAGCCATGTCCGTATGTCCGTCCGTCTCTCCGTCCGTTTCTAGTCTTTCATCTTTAAAGATATCTGCATAAAACTTTCCCAAAAGTTGTCTTTCTATTGCAGGTAGGAACGAGCCAGATCGGACGACTATAGCATAGGAACAATCGGAAAAATAAATAAAAACATTTTTATAAGTCTATAATTTCATCAAAAACGGACGACTATAACATTAAAGCTCCCATGGCAATATCTGCAAGGGTATATGAACTTCGGGTTTCCGAAATTTGATAACCAAACGAAAAAAAATGTGTTAGTTTTCTTGCATTCTGCAAAATACTATTTATCGTAAGTCCTATTTTTATGCTTCGAAAAAATTATTGTAGAATAAATATTAAAAAAAAAAATAAAAAAATTTAACTTGCCGAAGCTGGCTTCCTTTCTTGTTTAAAATGATTTTTTTCTGAATTTAATTAAAAATATCAACCCAAACTTTCAAAACATAATTTAAATGCAATTTTTTAGAAGATTAAGACACAAGACTTTGAAGATATACAACTTTAAAATCGGGTGCGTGAAAGAAAAGTTATGGATTTTGAACTGCAGGTTTTTGGTCACTTTTCTGCAAAGACGATATTTCGGAAATTTAAAAAGGGGATAGATACATCGTAATAATGACAAAAAATCGACCCGAAATTACAAACCAATTTTTAAACGCAGAGTTTTAGAGACTGAAGCCCCAAAACATTAAAGATATGCCATTTTGAAATCGGATCATTGAAAGAAAAGTTATGAAAATAAAACTGAGGGTTTTTGGTCCTTTTTTAAACGATCTTTTTCGGAATTTGATTAAGGAGTTATGTCGTAAAAATATCAACCCAAACTTTCAAAACAAAATTTAAATGCAATTTTTAGAAGATTAAGCCACAAGACTTTGAAGATATACAACTTTGAAATCGGATGCGTGAAAGAAAAGTTATGGATTTTGAACTGCAGGTTTTTGGTCACTTTTCTGCAAAGACGATTTTTTCGGATATTTAGAAAGGGGTTACATCATAAAAATGACAAAAAATCGACCCGAAATTACAAACCAATTTTTAAACGCAGAGTTTTAGAGACTGAAGCCCCAATACCATAAAGATATGCCATTTTGAAATAGAATGTTTTCAAGATAAGTTATGGAATTAAAAGTGAGGGTTTTTGGTACCTTTTTTAAAATGATTTTTTTCGGAATTTAATTAAGGAGTTATGTCGTTAAAATTTCAACCCAAACTTTCAAAACAAAATTTAAATGCAAATTTTTAGAAGATTAAGCCACAAGACTTTGAAGATATACAACTTTGAAATCGGGTGCGTGAAAGAAAAGTTATGGATTTTTAACTGCAGGTTTTTGTCACTTTTCTGCAAAGACGATTTTTTCGGAAATTTAAAAAGGGGTTACATCATAAAAATAACAAAAAATCGACCCGAAATTACAAACCAATTTTTAAACGCAGAGTTTTAGAGACTAAAGCCCCAATACCATAAAGATATGCCATTTTGAAATCGGATGTTTTCAAGAAAAGTTATGGAATTAAAACTGAGGGTTTTTGGTACCCTTTTTAAAATGATTTTTTTCGGAATTTGATTAAAGAGTTATGTCGTTAAAATATGAACCCAAACTTTCAAAACAAAATTTAAATGCAAATTTTTAGAAGATTAAGCCACAAGACTTTGAAGATATACAACTTTGAAATCGGATGCGTGAAATAAAAGTTATGGATTTAGAACTGCAGGTTTTTGGTCACTTTTCTGCAAAGACGATTTTTTCGGATATTTAGAAAGGGGTTACATCATAAAAATGACAAAAAATCGACCCGAAATTACAAACCAATTTTTAAACGCACAGTTTTAGAGACTGAAGCCCCAATACCATAAAGATATGCCATTTTGATATCGGATGTTTGCAAGAAAAGTTATGGAATTAAAACTGAAGGTTTTTGGTACCTTTTTATACCCTTGAAGAGGGTACTATAATTCTAGTCAGAAGCTTGCAGCGCAGTGAAGGAGACATTTCCGACCCTATAAAGAATATATATAGTTTTTATCAGCATCACTAGGAGAGTCGATCTAGCCATGTCCGTATGTCCGTCCGTCTCTCCGTCCGTTTCTAGTCTTTCATCTTTAAAGATATCTGCATAAAACTTTCCCAAAAGTTGTCTTTCTATTGCAGGTAGGAACGAGCCAGATCGGACGACTATAGCATAGGAACAATCGGAAAAATAAATAAAAACATTTTTATAAGTCTATAATTTCATCAAAAACGGACGACTATAACATTAAAGCTCCCATGGCAATATCTGCAAGGGTATATGAACTTCGGGTTTCCGAAATTTGATAACCAAACGAAAAAAAATGTGTTAGTTTTCTTGCATTCTGCAAAATACTATTTATCGTAAGTCCTATTTTTATGCTTCGAAAAAATTATTGTAGAATAAATATTTGTGGTTATTTGACTATTGATTTCCCAGATATATATGACATGAGTCTCTTTTATATTATTATATAATTAAATTTTTAAAAAAAACTGAATACCTCTTAAAGCCTTTGTTCAGTAAAACAAAAGCTGTTTAAACTATTGTTTTCGTATTTCGTATTGCATTTTATTATTATTTCGAACCAGTTTAAAATGAACTTTTTTCAACACCATAAATCCATCGAAAACTTCGATTAACCAATGCCACTTCCGAGCCAGTTGACATGTGTGACTCGTTCCATTAACGATTATCATCGCCTGGCACGCAACTTGACAGTTTTGCCTGTTTTCCCCAGTTTTTGCCACTTTTCCCTGTTTTTGCCAGCTTTCCCATTTTTTCCACCATCTCACCGTTTATCCGGCGACGGGACGCCATTCAACAAGTGCGAAAAGTGCTGCTCATGTTTATAAATCAAATCTGCGGTGCTCGAAATCGGCCGGCCCAATCCTGTCAGGCCCGTAAATTAATCACAACTCATTCGTACATGGTGCGCACTGAGCCCCAAATCCATTTGGTGTCGTCTATTTTCTCCGCCCGGCACATGTGGCCCAGGATGTTTGGGGAGGGAAAGTGTGGGAAAAGTGTGGGAACAGTAGGGGGAAGTAGGCGAAAGGGGCGGCTAAAAGTGGGCGTGCTGCGGAGCATTTAGTCGACGGCAGCGAAACATTTTTGCGCACGTTAATTCCATTAAAAGCCGCATTATGCGCGCCTGGCGATGCCGCAAAAAAACATTTTACGTGCCGACTTTGGAATTTATGGTGCATACTTCGTTCTTCTGTTTTCATTCCTATTTTTGTGGTTTTTTGGCATTGGGAAAAATAATGGCACAGAGATTTTAAAGGACACGCTTATCCATGGTCGAAAAAATATTTATATTCTTTGGGTAGCTTGTGCAAAACAGAAGTGGCTAAATTTGTGATTTAATTTTAAAAACAAATATAAGAATTTTTAAACAAAAAAAAAATTTTAAAAACATTTTCGAAACTTTTTGTTGTACTGAAAAACGGCAAATAGATAATTTATTTACTTTTTTGCTTAAAACAAAAAATATACCTAAAATCTAAGTGACTTAAAGGCAACTTGTCTATGAATCAATAAAATTGTTTTTAAATGTTGTTTATTTTTTGTTTAAAAGAATATGAAATAATAATAGAAGCAAGGTGTATATACCCTATATACTATTGATTTTCAGTCGATTTAAAATATAAAAATAAATGCTTACAACACGATGTTTTAAATATGCATGCATTTCCGCTCATCGCGCATGGGGCGTATGCTTATTATTATTGATTCCAAAAGCTGGTGGGTCATTTGCAGATGATTTATTGTGTGAACTGTTTGACGGATTCGCCCAGCATGTGTCGTAAAAGAGTCACGCTAATGCTGCACTTTTTGTGTATATTCATATATATATATATATATATGTTGTATATATTCATATATATATATATATATATATACATATATATACAACATATATATATATATATATATATATATATATATATATGTTGTATCCAAGGGTGAGTCCTTGCACATCGCGTGTGCGGATATGGATATGGATATGGTTATAGAGGGTGGCCCTTTTGGTCCCAGTTGGCCCATAAATACGCACGTACGACCCCCGTGACCCGGCTTGTGACCCCGCTGACCCCCGTGAACTGCCATGTGACAATGCAGCTGCACACAGGTAACACTGACCGCAAGTGATATGCTCCAGTTTAATTACACTGCACTAATCAGCAAATTGCGGCAAACTGATGGCAACAGTCATGCAAAGCGTGCTGCGGTTTTCGTGCGGCAAACGACAGTTTGCTGTGCTATCCCTAGCCCGTAATTGGTCAAAGAGCATTTGTATCGTTGGCCAAATTGCTAGCATGCCAGTTCTCGCCATTGAAGTCCCCATCTCCGCAAAGTTTCCACTCGTTTTGCACCAGAATACAGGCCTCTTATTATAGATATTCGATGAAGCCTTGAGTAAGCATTTCTTATAAGAATCTATAAATTTCTTCTTTTCGAAAAACGATTTATTGAAAATTTTTTTCACAATGAATTGCAGAAAATCTTACATGCACCTGGAAAGTTGAACCACCGCAATTGACCTCAATTTGGCAACCTTTGTTCTTCTTGTAATTATCGAAATTGCTGATAGTTAATAATAATAAGCATCTGAAAATAAATAGTATATTTCGATTTTTCGACATTTTCCAAGATCTTTAGGAAAATGTAGATAACAGTTACTTAATAAAGGTTTTTTTTATTATCTTGAGTTTATAGCCCCGTCCTTTTTTATATTAATGTTTAAGTCAAGCACAAGCCCCACAACTATTCCTATTTTTCAAATGTATTTATATAAAACTAAGTTGGAGAAACCCAAAAAATATACCAAGTAACTTTTCTGCATTATTTGGACTTCAAACTGGCTTAGAAGTTCGTAGCGAAATTAATTTACGGCAAACGAAAAGTTGGAAAATTGATTAGTACAGTTGCATCGAAGGGTTTTCCCCGTTATTAAACTAGCCAGGGGCATTGCACTAGCAGCGAGGAAAGCGTGCAGCCAGCTAAAGGCAAATTTCACCCATTTCCCTCCCATTTTCCTGCCATTTTCCCCTCCGCTGTGTAATTTTAATGAAAGTGCACTGAAGTTGACTGGTTTCTGTGCAGCATCCGTGGCCGCTCATGTGCTACTATCCCTAGTCCAATGTTATTTACGCTCAATTAAGTTGCTGCACATCCCCCCATAGGCACTTTCCATCTGGATTTTCCCCATTTTCCGCTGTAAGAGCTACTTATATGCAACTATAGCTGTGAACAAATTGCATTTGCAGTCAATTTCTGCTTCTCAGTCTGTTGGCTTTGTCTGACAACGGACACGCCCACCGCCCTTTTCGTAATGAAATACAACTGCGGTTGAATTACTTGTTGATCAAGAATTCTTTTAAATTAAATATATTTTCCTCCATACATTATTTATGTATGTATTTATTTAAACAGATTATTGCTTTAAATTTCTTCATGTCATAAAATCTGTACCACACAATTTGAGTTGATTTTCAAGAGAAAATACATAAAAAAAAAATAATATTAATATAATATTTTTGTATACTAAAACTTTATATTCTTATTCATTTCATTTAAGCTTAATATTTATCTTATGCTTTATATTTAAAAACTATTTTTAGATTAGCAGATGTACAAAAAAAAAAAAAAAATATTAAATATACTTTATACCATTTTTGAAGGGGCAGTGCTATTTTTTTAGCCGCAGCTGTGGGATTTGACTAAAAGCGCCCGTCACAAGCCATTAAGCTGCCATTGTTTTGGACCGACCCCTAAAAATCTGGCCATACAAATACAATAAAAGGCAAATTTCACCATCTAGCCCTTACCCCTATATATTTTGCAGCCATCTCAAAAAGTTAACGCTTGATTTCTGCACTAAAAACCAGAAGTTTGCCATTCTTTTGGATCATTAGTTAGTAATTTATCAAAGTCATGAATTTATATTATATACCCACTGCCAGCCACGCCCACACTCCCTCGAAGAGCCACCGCCCTCCGGCAGCTGCAAAGTGCAGATGCAAAGTTTTCAATGCGGCAGCTGTCATAAAGGCAAATGGGAAAAGCAGGAAGCCAAGTAAAGTCAAGTCAAGTCAAGTCGACTAAAGTCAACTCAAGGCGGGGCAATAAAATATGAAGAGCCCGACCAGAATCGGAAAAGTGCTAGCTGGCTGGCTAGCTGGCTGGCTGGGGCCCCCAAAGTAATGGGTCTCCATTTTGTCGTCATTCAGTTAGTCAAATTTGTAGCGCGCTTCTGATTAAGATTCGCCAGCAGCGTGAATAGTTTTTCCCATTTAATGGACCATTAAATGCGAACAGTCGAGGGCCGAATCAAGTTGAGGGGACTCTTTTGGATGAGGAGTGAAGTGCTGAGCCGTCCACAGAGAAATTTCAATTAATAACTCTGCAGGTTTTTATTGTTAAACAATATCAATTATTTTAAAAGTACGCCATTTGCCATTTTGATTATGTATATTTTTGTACATTAATTTTAAAATCAAATGCTCAAAATCATTTCTTTAAATCCATGTCATTTCTCAATATTTATTTTAAGTCATATTAATAAATTTTAATTATATATTGAACGAAAACTTATATGAATATATATTCTAATTATTACAGAATAATTACAGAATTCAGATTGAACTTTATTCTAATGTTTATTAATTTGTGGCTCCGTTGCAAAATATCTAAAAAAGAAGATCAGCCACATTTAAAGGATTTTAGGAATATATAACCATATTTTTTAACACATATGAATTTTGTATAAAAAAGACAAATATGTAGACAAGAATAAACAGGATTATTGAACATTTAAATTAAAACAGTAATTATAAAATTATCATCTGAATGTCTATAAAGCTCTATTTTTTGCTGTACTATTATAAAGCTAAAAGATATTAAAAAACTTAGTAGTAATATATCTAGAAAAAACGTCTCTCAGCCAATTATTTTTTTTTGGAGCCAAATAAATAGTAATTAAAACTTTAGTCAGATCCAGTGCTCTTTTCGCGCTGTGGAGCTTGGGTGAGTTATGTCCATGAGCTGAACCCAGCCGAATGACAGTCCTTTTGGAGTGCCCCATCCTGGCCATTTGTGTTGCTCATTTCGGTCGCATGCCCTGCACTTGACAATGCAATTTGCGGCAGATTTCAGATTCCAGACTGCGGACTGCAGGCTGCAGATTGCCGCCATGAATCGCCAGCTTTTTGCCACAGGTTCCATCTCGACATTCATTGCATTAGTTGGCGAGCTTAGTTCTTGGCCAGCAGAGCAATTAGGTAGACCCCAGTTTCAGTTTCAGATTCAGTCCTGTGCAAATGCAAATGCCATAGAGGAACTCGCTCGGTTCATTAATGCAAAAATATGCGTAAAGTTTTTCGGCCCACATTCGCACTGGCCAGGAATTCCTGGCATCCTCTGCATGGCAAAACTTTCTGGATATGAATGCGGATGGACTTCGCTTCCTGGCTCCCCAATTGTATTGAAAGCGGGAAAATTCAAAGAGCCAATGGTAATTCAAGTTCGGCCAAACAATCCTGGGGATTTGTGAACACGATTGTCCCACGGGCAGTGTCCTTTATTTTGCCAGCAAATTTAAGTTCTCACGAACGTTGGACTTTATTCTATGTGGTTTTTAAGCATTCTATGTTTTTTTTTTGCATTTATCGTGTTAAATATTTATGAATTATTTATGAGGTGTTGTAAATCTTAAAAAAAAATATGCTTATTCAAAATTGTTTAAATATAAGACTTACTATTAATTAAATTTATTTATAGACATACTTTACTGGCATCGTTGATAAGGAATAGTTAAATTATAAAAAACCTGAAAATACATTAAATATTAATAAGTTCTCAACCTTAAATTTCAACCAAATTTCGATGCGAAACAAAATAAACTTTGATTGAAAATGCAAATTGCAAATTAAATTAAGCTTAAATATAAGAAAAATTAAATTTAAAAGCTGATTTTGTACAAAGAAATTTGACTAAAATTATTGCACATACGCATCGGACTATAAACTTTACATTAAAATTCAGTCAACTGTCAACTTATAATGCTTTTAGAGATTTGTTTGAATATACATCTTCCTAGTGATAGGCTACATTCCACACAAATATTTTGACGCTTATTAGAAATTATTTAATAATATGACGTATACGCCCTTGCAACAATGGTATGAAACATAGGCATTTGTAGGGTTCTTTCAAATAATTCCATTGAAACGAACCTTTTTTGGACAGCTAATGAAATACGAATCACATTTGGTGATTGCCCTAGAACCAAAATGTGAGTGACAACGCTGGTGATGGCGGTGATCAGGTCGTTTCCCCACTAGCTTTCGGCTCATAATGTGTTTCCGCTTGTCTGATTCATTTAATTATGATTTCCGGTGTCGAGGCGAACTGAGTGCCGACAGCCGAGCACCGGATCCTGCGAAAGGAAGGGTGGCCCGCGCACACGTGGCCATTATTACAGCTACTTGATTGCTAAGTCCTGCCTAGTAAGACCTTTTACAAAAAAATAACCTGTCAAAAATAGCCTAGGATATGGGGAACACTGTTTATGAAATACTCTTGGAAAACAAAGGAATTATTAACACTTCCTATAAGACAAAAACAAAAAGAAATTAAGACGTCAAAACTTAGGTTTCGGAAAGCACTTATAAAGGTGTCTAAAAGTATGCAATACATAACATAAAATATATTTTAAATGATTCGAAGTATAAATAACTTATAACGAAAAGCGCAGTTCCTACTTTCATTGCACACTTTCAGGCGCATTCATAAATTATTTTTTAACACAGTAATTAATTAAGCTGTCGCTTAAGACAAGATGTTTTTAAATAAATATATCAAGAAAGGAAATAAGATTTAAGTGGCATAAACAGTTTAAAATTCATCTTAGTCAAAAACCATATTTCAGCATTCTAACCGCTGAAGATGTGGCTTAAGACAAGTTTTATTTTTCAGCTGGGCCCAGATGGATTATGATTGCTGGCTTGGCCTCCAAAGTTGGCTGAAGCTCGGGCATAATGTATATAGGGTATGGGTATATCAACAACCATTCATCAACTCCCGACAAGCAACAATTTTCCCCTACCGCACGGATATCTATCCTTTTGCAATTTGCTTGTATTAGAAACTCATTTCCGTTTGTAATTGAGTCGCTGCCGCCAGCTGGTGCATGTGGTGTGTTGTAGTGAAGTAGTAGGTGGTGCCATTACCATTTTCCATGCGCCCAACATTATGCCGATGGTTATGCAAATTAATGGTCATGCCAGCTGCCCTGGCCCTGTTCGGTTCGGTTCGGTTTTTGGCCTTCTGGTTAGGAGTGCTGCCCTTCTGGCATTTTACTATCCTGTCATCCTGGCATCCTGCACTCCGATGAATTGATTTGCCCAACTGAACTGTGTGTGTTTTCCGCTCCTTGTTGCAGAACCATCGCCGCTGTATGACAACAATCACTATCATGAGGAGTGCCTGCGCTGCAATTCCTGCGGGCTGAACTTAACTGGGCCCAACCAGAAACGGGCCAGGAGATTCAAGGTAAGTGCAGTTCAAACTGCGATTATAATTAACACTCTTCATAAAACCTTTTTTTTTCAATTTTCGCGTTTATAAATTTATGAACAAAGAAGTTAAATAAATATAAAATAAACTAATGATGTTTGAGTAAAGACTTGTCAAAATTACTTATCATGTAAGGAAGTGTCAAAAACATTTTGATATTTATAATCGATTTTAAAATACCAACTTTATATAATGTCACGTAAAAATATATCACATAATAATGAAATAATAAGGAATGAGGGAAGGGAAGGCAAAAATTGCAGAAATAATTGCCAATTCGGTTGGCACAATATTTATTTGGCCACTCATCTGAAATGCATTCGCCCATTTTGGGCCCATAAAGGCGAACTCATTGCGAATGACGGATGCTTGGCAAGTGACTTAATCAAAATTACAAATGAGCCGTCGGCGGGGCACGAGCAAAATAAAGTGGAGCCCGAATAAATAATTTGCGGGGGAATTCAGTCAGTCATCCAGCGAAAATCTCTCTCTAATTCTAATTTTTTTGGTTTTTTTTTTTTTTTTGCTTAGAACCAGATCCTGTGCGACCTGCATTTCGCGGACGTGGCCCTAATGGAGTGCTCCGATTTCATGCAGCAGCTGCGGAGCTTCAAGCCGCAATCCTTGGGCTGCGCGGTGGCCAGGCGCAAAAGTTCCACGACGCTGATATTCCCGTTGCCACCGCAAGCTTGCTCAGGTATGTACCAAACATTGTACACACATGTATGTGGAATATACGGCAGTCGATGGGCACATTTCACGGGTGTAATGGCCAAATCGAGACTGGGACCAGTCCAGCACATACCCTCTCAATTCAGTTGTGAAAGCATACTCGGCTTGCTATATTCAGTTTACCTTTACTTGAGGACCGATTTCTCAATGTCAAGTTAGATTTTGACATTAAAGCTTAATTACAGTTTAGGAAACATTACCTCTGCCAACACTATAAAAGCGCTTATCTAACTTAAAATTGAAGCTAGTTAAAGTTTTTTAATCGGTTAAAATCAACAGGAAAAATTGTATCTTACAGTTTCTGTAATTTTATTGAACCACATTCACATTGTCTTGATTCATATTGTTATATTGTTACATTGTTACCATTATGTCTTAAATTTTATTATTGTCTAAGTAAGGATTTATTTAAAAAATTTGTGCAAAATTTAGAATAAAGGTCAAAAACTTGTTATTTTGTAATGAGTACCTGTACGTTGGTACAAAGGGATATATCCCATTCGAATACGCAAAAAACCCTTCCATGGCACAAAGTTCTGTTTTTTTTTTTGTTTTTGGCTGTGTGTGTGTGTGCGTGGCGTCATCATTATAATTCAAATGAGATTTGCTCGCACAGCAATCTACTCACCCACACACACAAACGCACAACCACTCCCGCAAACAGACACGGTGAAAGCAGAGAAAGGGGAGAATGCTGAGAAAGGGAAAAAAGAGAGGCGAGAGCGCCACGTCTACAAGTTGGAGAATGTTTGACATTTTGCATAATAAAGTTGTTCAAACATATTTGACGTCGGCCTGCGCACTTACACACTCGCACACCCACACACAGACAGATAGATCCGCCATTTTTCGCTGACATAAACTTTCAATTCGGTTTTCATTTCATTTTACTTTATTTCCTTTCGTTTTTTTTATTTTTTTTTCGGCGCTCGCAAACAATTTAATTAAAATCCCCAAAAAAAAAAACAAGTAGGCAGAAAGCGAGCGAATGAAATACGGAACATTTCTTAACATTATTTATCAGTTCTCTTATATGAACCTCGTCTATGGCTGAATGCGCGGGCAGGAATACAAAGTTTATTAACTGGATTTTTATTGCGAAACTTTTGGCCCAAAACTCAGACTCCGTTTGGCGTCCAATTTAATTACAATATGCCGAAATAAACGAAACGCGAAAGCCGAAATCGGATAAATATTATTGTCGATTATGATGTAGATGGAATTAACTTGGCATCCGGCAGTCGCCGTATTTCTGGATTTTATTCAATGATTTCACGACCAATTTGGGCAAATCAGACATTGGACTTCTGAACCAAATGACACATTCAAAAATGATCAATTAAACGGCAAAAACATTTCCAGATCATTTAAAAAAAATGGTATTTCACAAATATCTGTTATTTTGCATTTGTAAGAATTTAAATATTCTCCTTAAAATACTTAGTCAGGAAAGCAACAAGTTACATAATTTTTATAAAAAGGAACCACAAATAAGAATTCGCAAGGCACTTAATACCCTTTGGCTTATGCCGAAATAAGTGCCTATTAAAAATGCTCAAAACAAAAATATTTATTGGTTTTATGCAATTATTTTAACACAACAGCATCAAGAAATTAAATTCTTTAAAAATGCACAAAAGGTTTTCAAAGGGTCTTAAAATGTTTGCTAAAACATGCCACATTTAAGCAACAAACAATATGTATTTTAATTTCTTTTATAAATATTTAATGGCAAAGACTCGTAGCAACCGCAGCCCTTGAACAATTTATTTAGATTTCTTTGATGCAAGCTGCAAATATAAATGTACATAATATTAAAACAATTTAAATTCGACAGAAATTAGAGAATTTTTATAGCTGAATATTTTTAAAGTCAGTGCTCCAAATGAATTTTCGCACTGAACCCGATAAATGTAGATAGTTCAAATATTTATTTGCTTGGCATTTTTCCCACAATCTACCCACATCCGCACACACATCCGCATCCGCCTTTCCTTTGCATATGTATTAGTGTTGAGCTGCGCTCATTTGAAGCGACGTTAAGTGTGCACTCGAGTAAAGTGATTTGATGCGTGTCACATTCGAGTGCAGCACTTGCTGCTTAGAATCCCATATTTGCCCATGAAAAGGAAAAACCCGATGCATCTTAAAAAAGAAAAACGAAATAATGATGTGGAAAAGTGCTGCAGCAAACAACAATGCCTGCCCTTTTCACCTTTGGTATTTGGTATTTTTTTGTGTCTTAGGGTTTTCAAATAAAAAATCTAGAATTCAATAAATCTTAAAAAAGAGAAACAAAATAATGATATGAAAAAGTGCTGCAGCGAACAACAACGCTTGCCCTTGTCACCTTTGATAATTGGTATTTTTTTGTGTCTTAGGTTTTTCAAATAAAAAATAAATAATTTCTAAAGGAATTTTAAAGAATCTTAAGCAATAACAATAAATTAGCTGCATTAAATTATTCATGAAAAACTTTTAAAATCAAAACTTTAGTTGTCATTAATGGCAATAATTTTTTGTCAGTAAAATTTAATGTACATAACAAAAAAAATGAAAATACAAATGATATAAAAGTATTTGCAAAGATTATTTGTACTCAAAAGGGATGGAAACAGTTTTTTTTCGCTTTTATTTTCCCTAGGCGTTTTAATGTATGGCAGGCAATAAATTTAATAAAAATAATAGCAAGCAACTTATTAAGTGATTGAGACTTCAGTTAACATATAAAATGTCCCTCCTAAGAAGGCTTCTTAAAGTATGACTTCCATTTTGGCCAAGATCAGGGGACTAGGGTCATCAAATAGATTAAATAAATACAGTAAATAAATCATTTAGCCCCGGCACAAGTAACGTATACGCCACATGAGTCACGGAGCACACGTTTATGGCCTAAATCGCGCAACAGAGTTATAAACACGTATTATGTGCCATTCCAAATAGCAGCAAAAGCCCACGCTTAGATCCATGTGAGTACGTGACAATTAAATTTATGAAATACTATAGCCCGGCCGGAAAAGGCCGGAAAGGCGGATGGGCGGGGCAAATCCAAATCCAAGTTGAAAAGTCAGTTCAAGAGGGCGCGTGACTGCTGCGAAAATGCTGGCAAGTTGGCCCATTAGCGGAAGTCGGTCAATACAATAATATCCTCGAAGCCAGCCTGGCCAAAAACCATGGATTTGGGCTTTCTTAAAATGTATTTCTGAATGCGCACTAACTCAGTTAATCGAAAAAGGAGTTATATTTTCAATGATTGCTCTAATCGATCTAAATATATTTTAATGATAATTGAAAATCAAAATTTTATCAATCTCATATACTGTGTGTGCCATTTTATGCAAACATTTCATGAATTGGGGAAATTCGTGTGTGTATCAACACCATTTCACGTATTCGCATACACACGAAAGATGACTATGAATTTACACCAAATGCGTAAAAGTTAATGACCCAAAAATTCGATTCATTTAAGTATGAATAAAAATATTGCCAAACTTTTAAAAACCCAAATTTGCAATAAAAAAACTTCTGTTAAAAAAAACTCATGTGTTGTCAAGATTTTCAATGAAAGGTATTTTAAATTAAGGGCCCAAAAATGTGATTAATTCCAGAGTGAATATAACAGGTGATGCATTGTTTACAAGCCTGCCTTTATGGCTGCCATATTCGCTATAGGGGTCCATCTAGGCATTCATTTCGGCCAAGTTATGACTGGCAATAATCAGAGCCTTCGGCTGGGCGGCCCGTATATCTTCTATTATTCACTGCCTTGTCATCTGCTTTTGGCCATAAATTTAACCGTGAATTCGGGCACGCCCGCCTCCCACCTGGCCGGCCATTTACATTTTAATATGCATTATTAGCGGGATAATTGTTTGGGAATATTGCCCAAGAGTAGACGGCCGTAAAAACACGTCGCCTTCAGGTGAAGGCCCCCCTTCTACCCCCTTCTACACCCTCCTTCCCTATCAATTTGTCACTTTGCCATGCCATTTTGGGGGGTATTGGTGGGCTGGCCACGCCCCCAACGCCAACGCCTTCGCCTACATTGTCATTTGCGCCATAATAAATTCAAAAGGCCGCCATGAAAAAGGAAAAAAAAATGGCGCGCACTTTTAACGTTCATTTGTCAGCGCGGTTTCGGCTATGCCATTTGCATAGGTTTCCCTCTCCATTTTAATATTTTAATATATCCTGGCACGCATTTTCGTCTCACTTGTTTGATGAAAAATGATTTTAATTTCCGCCTGCGATGTCGTTGTGTGGATTTTAAAAATAAAGTTGTAATAGCCGCTCCCTTCGAGTCGAAAAGGTAATTAATTAAACCCGCCAATTGTTTTCCATCAAGTTTGAGCTTTAAGCTGTGAATGGCCATTCAATTGAAAATTTAATTACCATTACCTCCCGCGGTTTTGATGCAAAGCCCGATTTAGTAATCTTTTTTTCTGTTTTTAAAGATTTGTAAAAAAGAAAAAAAATCTTAATGTTGTCGCCATTTTAAAAGACATTGAATCGTTCCTTGAAATTAGTCTCCTTAAGCTCAGCCCTCAAGATAAACCGAAGAAATAAATTCTAGCAATGCGAAAATCTGTTCTCTAATTGAAAAGCCATGTTGCAAAGGCATTGCGCAATGCAATGCACAATGCAGGCTCAAATTCAGTTTTTTCAGTCTCCCTGAGGCTCACTCTGCACTAATTGAACATGTATACTACTGGCATGGTTCAAAAACACCACAGGGCGTATACGCATTTTTAAAAATATGAGAAATTCCTGCCAGCTTGTTTTTTTCCGTCAAAGGATTCCTGGTAGCGTTAATTCTTGTATTTTTTAGTTGTTAAGTCGTTAAGAGCATAATAAACCAAAAAAAAATATGAACAGCTTTGGCCCAACATGGTTGTTATCGAAAATCAAAAAAAATTCATCAGTTTTCAAAAGAAATTCGTTTGTGAGTGAAATCAATAAAAAAATGTCCCCTAACTAGGCATCAACTCAGTCAAAGAGATTTTTTAAACCTTTTATTTGGAGAAATGCTCTCAAAAATATTCGTTTGACTGGACATGTGAAATTTCCATAAATAAAACTTTAAAACAAAGCTCACTCTCTTAAGCCAAGATAGCATTTAATGAGTGATAACTGGAAAAGTCACAATACAGGCTCTGTCTCTGAGTTTTCCGAGCTTCATTCGTCAGTAATTGAAAAGAAGCATTGTCAATAGGACACTGGGCGTATACGCAATGTGAAACGAGCCTGTTGTGAGCAGTTTTTTTGTTGAAAGGAATGCACCGGATGACCGAATCAAAAGTCCCAAATTCCAAAGTCGCTTCTCTGCTCAAAGTAGATTGGCATAAATTTCTTTGGTCCTCTTCGAAATTGCAATGTTACGCAAATTTGGTTTTGCCCATTGAAAGAAGGAAATATGAGTTGGGGAAAATGCGAGTGGAAAATTGAAATGCTTGCTTACTGTGCTTTACTGTGGCTTCATTTGTCATTGAGTTCGTGCAAAACTTGAATTTCTGTTTAATTAAGTTGAAATCAGAATGCCGCAAGGAATCTGTCAATTAACTAGCATCATAAATTGTAAATTGTCTATATGGAAAATGTATTTTGGCAATAAAATAATAAATATTCTTTAATTATAAAAGTCTGATTAATTAATACCAAATAATGACGTTACATTTTCACTGCATATGATTTCTGCGATTATTTTGTTTTCAAAATGAGTTCAAATCACAATAAGCACTTATGCTTCTCATGCTGTAGTCTAAGGCCCTAATTGTAAACTACATACTCAAACTACAAACTCATCTTATTAAGAAATTTTTCATATCCAATTGTTAAAAAATTTTGTGTTACAATTTTTTTTTAGCGAAGTCAAAGTTAAAATTTATAAACCGAGCTTCAAGAACAGGATATCTATAGCTTATCAATTGTGTATTGGATTGCAGTATGTATATTTGGCCGATATGGGCGTCGACCCTGAGCAGTAAGTCACTGCTGTCCTTGATGCGGCTAAGCTAAATGGGAAAAGCAAACTTTTGCGGCGCACACACATGCCGCACTTCAGTCAATAAGCAATTATTATCCAGCTGACGTGGTGGTGTCCCGGGGTCAAAAGGTAGCACGTAGCCCGTGGCTGGCGGACACGTGGATTCCAATTTAAGCCTCTTAAATGTACCGAAAAAGCAATTAAAATATAATCAATATGCTGCTGCAGCCCAGCCCAGCTGTCGATGGACAGCCATTGAGTTGTGGATAAGTTGCTGCTGGAATCGTTGGATATTGTCATCCCGTTTGGGCGGTGGTTCTTTCAGCGTTTTGGTATCGTCCACGTGGCGATAGTGCTGCATCTGGCCAAGATCGGTGCTGACACCAAATGGACCACAGGAATCCCTCCATTCGAGGGCAAAATGATTGTGCAGAACGCGTACATAAGCTGTGTTATGAAGGCATTTGACGGCCAAAGCGGGATCCAAGTGATCGGCAACTCGCACCAAATGCCTTAGCATATGGAAATGCTCCGGTATGGTCTCATCCACGGGCAGCTCCTTGGGGAAATACACGTTTTGAAAGCAATAGCTACTGCGGGCAGTGCAATTCACGTCCCTGGTTTGCAAGTCCACCAACAAATCTGGCCAATTTCGTGTCTCACCCAGCGGCATGATCACCTCGTCCACATCCACCACGGCCACAAAGTCAAAATCGTATAGACTGCGGTACAAACAGTCATTGTAGAGCAGCACTTCGATCAGATTCCTTCTTAATCTCGGATGCTCCTTGATCTCATTGGGTAGTTGAAATTTCCTTAGGTCCAAAAAGCCATCCGCGGATCTGGTGTAGTGGGCCAATGTTCTCGAGATATTTGGATGCAGTTCCCCTATATCATAGGCGGTAACCTTGCCAGCACCCAGTATTCTCATCAGTTCCAGCCATTCCACCAATCGATCAGACATATCGATGTCGGCAAAGCGCAAATACTTGACACAAACACCAGTTCGCAGAGGGCGATTTAATTCTGGTGGCTCTTCTGCCGGCGGTTGAACCACTTTCAGGGCATTTTGCGACACGGCACAGCTGTTGCCAAATACCAGGCTAACCAGCTGGGGAATCCTCGAGGATCCCACACGAAATCTGAGCATCGTGGGATATCCGGCACCCTCGACTTTGCCCCAATCCTCATACCAGGCCAACTTCGTCTCATGCAGGGGAGCAAATTCCGGCTTGGTGTCCCCATCGAACCACATCTGCAAGTGGGTGGGCGGATAGGGACCGGTGCAAGTGGTCACCATGCCGAGGATCATCACCTCGGGGATCTGGGGCCTGCGGTCGTAGTAGGCCCCATATAGGTAGTAACTCAGGTTGCCGTGGCGAGTGTGCTGGAAGTACGGGTTCTGGAACCGCAGGTCCTCGAAGCGGGGATATGGCGCGCATTTGGCACCCTTGGCCCAGCCCTCGTCCTCGTTACCCCGCAACAGGGCCTCCACATCCTGCTCATCGTCCTCCGGCCTTGTAGGTAGATTTTCCAGCTCCTTTTCCGCATCCATCTTTAAGGGGGTTCCATGCAAGGCTGCGGCTGTGGAATAAAGACACGGTAATTATCAAAGTACTCTACAAACTCCTTAGATAATATAAAAATGTAGTGTTCCCATATACCAAATCTATGCATTGGAATAGCACAATATAGAAAAAGGTTTAAGCGTGTTGTTTATAAATTTTAAAATCATGTAAAATAAAAGGTTGTTGTTTTGCGACATTTAAATGTACACATTGAAGTTCAAGCTCGTGGTCATTTTGAGCGTTTGTTATCTTAATTATAACACAACGTTTTAAACTTTTTATCACACTTTGCACTCCCAAGTAACAGAAAATAAACTAATGTATTGAGCATACAAATTTTAATTTATATATGCAAACTGTATACCACTATTAAAATGCAAACTAATTAGAGTTTCAGGGAAATATAAGCCAAAATACATATAAGAAATACAGTCGAACTTCCATAACTCAAAAATACAGCAAAATCAATTCTATAAATCGAATCACCCATAATTTTAACTTATTTTGGTAAAAAAAAATGGTGGCTGGAGTTATGACTGTAAACAAAAAAAAATTGTCAAAACAAATTTATTCAATTTCTTTGTTTTGACAGGATAATCATTTGCTGACCAAATTTTGGTTTGCAAAACATTTCACGACCATGAACAATTACTTTAAGTTAGCAACATTTGGGAGAAATTTTTGAACAACACGCCAGTAACTACGAAAATAGAAAACCTACCTTTGTGATGCAGGGGCGAGAAAAGGGGGGACGTATCCTCGAAATAACGGGGGTTCTGGAGCGGTGCCGTTAACCGGAGAAGGAAAAAGAGGAACAGGACGCCCGCCAAAAATAACAGGGGTGTCCTTAAAGTTCGCAGCTGATTGTAGACCATCGCGAATTGGCTCGAATCGGCCACTGGATCCAATTTTATTTTTGCTGTAGCTTCTTAAACAATTCCAGTAAGTGCAACTACCAGTATTCTAGGGCCTATCACCCATGTAGTTGCACAAATAACGAGCAGTCTTATACCTACAGCTATTGACAAATAATTAGCATCAACAGGCCAGCAATTCTTTTTTAAACATAACTTTATTGCCACATTGTTAAAATGTACCAACTTTAATTCAATTAAATTATATTTTAGTGTATTAAATTAATTATATTAATTAATTATTAATATTATTATAATTTTCTCCTTACAACTTAAATAAGTTCAAGAAAAATTGAAAAGGTAAAACAGTTTCAAATATTAAAGTGTTTTATTTTTCTATAATATTTTCTCATTATTTTATTCATATAAATTTGTCAAAAACTTACCAAATACGCAGTGTTGTGAAAACTTACACAGCTGTTTTAACGCAAAACAATAGATGCACACAAATTCGCGTGGAAACGCAATTTGTAAGACAAACAGCAAGGTATTTACAATGCAATGCGTAAACTAAGTCAGTTTTTGACCTATTTAAATAACTACATCCTTTTTTTTAGACACTTTTACAGTCGGTGAATAAATTCATTACATTTTGAATTTAGTCGATAAAAAAAATGTTTCATTTAATCTTAGGTAAAGAAATAGAAAAGAAACAAATTCCTGGCAAAATGTTACTTTAATTGTTTCAAAAAGAACCGCAATTCCGGTGGCGCTATTTAGCTGTCAATGGCTGTTTATGTCTAACAAGGTTAGATAGCAACTATCTTATCATACATTGTTATTTTGTAACATATTAGCGCTTGTATTTTCTCTTTTTGGCAACAGCAGTGATCTTTGGCAAAACGTGATAAACGAATAATGATATGATTTTTAATTAATTTCAATTCAGGACGTATAACTACTTTGATAAGGATGGTTTTTGCCCTTATTTACTAAGTGAAACAAAAACTGTGATATGAATGCTAACGGCGGGAAAAAAACAATGACAAAACATTTTAGTGCCTTAAAAAATGCTATTTACATTCGCTCTAATATGCAAATCAGTAATAATAAAATGTACTTCTTTAAAAATATGTCCACATATTTTTCTTTCGCGTTTTTTTGTTGCTTAGTTTGAACAAAAAAAAAATTGACTTTTTTGAAATACAATTTTTTTTATTAATTGTCTCAAATTTTATAATAGTTTGCTATATATTTTTTTGGTAAAAATTGGACAAAACAAACATTTTTCACCTGTGAGTACCAGTTAATAGGAAATTTGATTAACAAAGCTATAAAGAAAGTTAACAAATTTAAGCATTTTGTTATATATATTTAATGCACTTGAGTGTATATTTAATCCCTTAAAAAAAAGAACGAAACATCCATCAGCTCCTGGGCAATCGTTTCATTTAGATTAAGCTGCTCATGGATCGGGAAAGTGGCCAATCGACAAGCGTATTTTGTTGAGGGGAGTGGGAGGAGAATATGCCCTTAACAAGCGGCAAACAAGCCAAGTTCGATGGCTGGAGACATTGTTATTATGTATGTACGTCAACGTTAACTTGGCAATGGCCAAAATGACAAAAGCAGTGGCCGTCGGAAATCGAGGGGATATACATATATATGTATATATATATATATATATATATATATATATATATATATATATACCTGCGGGAAATGGCAATAAACCTGGCGTAGGCAGCACCTGCATTAAATTATTGATTCGATTTCGCGCGCGGTTCGTTTTCATTGTGGCGAACTTTTTGTCTGAATGAATTGTAGCCGACTGGCATTGTCAAAGTTTGGGTCCACCCTAGACACTCACTCACACTCACACACATACTTACCTGTCTGTCAGTCTGTCACGTTGCTTTTTCAATTTGTGTGTGTGTGTGAAGGTGTGTGTGTGTTTGCGGGGGAGGCTGCCACGCCCAGAAACGGCATAACAATAACAGAAATAACAGCAGAAGACAGGCAGAAATTTTTGTGTGCGACGCTGAGCGTTTCCTTTAATACACACACTGAGCGAAATGACTAATAAATATACAAAAAAAAACAGTAATTACATTATCTTTTATTCCTATATTTAGTTCATCAATTAATAAAAAACAAGCTTTTACACAAATTTATAAAACCATTCAAGCTTCTTCTAAATACAAACTTACAAATCCATAGTATCGACTTTAATGACCCAATTTGTTAATCGAAGATTTTTGCCTGCGATAACTCAACATAAATTTAGGTGTTTATGTAAAAGAACTTTATGTACAACAGTATTTTATTAAGCAATCAATTAAGACTCATGTAGAAGCAAATCCTCGATTCAATCTGTCATCATCAGTCTGGTGTTCTAATTAACTTTAAGTTACGAATTTCGCTAGGTGTACTTATGTGCACGTATACATGTGTATGGCAAACAAGACATAATCAATCACTTAACCCAAAAACGTTCTTTTCAATTAAAGTTTCGTTTTCATTCACTTAGCCTGGAAAAACGAGATGGGGAAAATTCCAGGAAAATGGGAAAGGCAATGAAAAAATAGCAACACTAATTTACTTATAAATAAGATCTATATTAAGCATTCCCAGAAACCTTTTAATTTTAAAGTCTTTATTTACATATATGAAGTGTTAAAAAAAGATTTTATATTGCATTTTTTATTATTGCACTTGTCTAGTTATTTGCTTTGCATTAAATCACATTATTTGCAGATATGCTCTTCATCAAAAATAAAATAAACATGAATTTCATTTTTTTGCTTGTGGCAATCAAAGATCTCGTTGGCAAAAATGAAGCTCAATATATGTTTGTCTTGTATTCATTATCGATCAAAGCATATAAATTAAAGATTGTTTTTGGATTTCAATTTAAATATAAGTAAGGGAAATAAATGATTGCTGTAAATGCAATTATTTTTCATTGCTTTTATGTACGACAAAGAGTTTTTCCTTTTTTTTTAATTTAAAACAATAATTTGCATATTTAATTAGGTTGTAGTTGTATATTAACTCTTTGTTAAAATTTCTCCTTGTTTTATTTAACATTAAATTGGATATGATAAAGAAAATACGTTTAATAAATAAACATTATCAAAGAATTTATTTAATTTATCTGTTTGGTTGGAATTCATGTCGCAAATTATAGTTTCCTAATTTAATTTCCTAGTAGGTATTTCTTTTGTTTACCATTGCTAATTGTAATTCATATTCAACTTATTTCAAAAGTATTTTTTTTCTCAAGCAAGCCAGGAAATAAAATGGAATAATTTTTGCCGCAACTTTGATTTCACTTTCTTCAAAAACACACACTCATATACAGTTGTGTGGTTAGTTGGGGTGAAAGTGGGTGTATTTGGGTGGCTTTTTTTTTGGTGGGGCAGTGTTTGCTTTATCGCCGCCCGTTCACGATGGAAGCTTTCAATTTCCGCTGGGAGCAGCCGCTTTTCTATATATGGATTGGTCTTGTCGTTTCTGGCCTCGACCAGTTCTTTTCCTTGCATACTTTACGGCGCACATAATTCGCATATCATCGGGGCGAAGAAAATCGGGGAAAATCGGGTAAAAGTCGTGGAAAATTGTGGGGGGTGGGGGGGGGAGGGAGTGGGAGGGGTCAAATCACTGAATCTGTTGCGTACTTTCGCCACTGTTACTGTAATTGAAGCCATGACGCAAGCGAAACTCGCTTCCAGCACCATTTCAATGCCTTGCCTCGATATTTTCCTACATTTTCCCCCAAAAACCCCGCAAGATTACTCGCTCGAAAGTAATTTGTTTTCATTCGACACGAAAGTCTGCTCGCGACATGGATAAGGAAAATTGTAATGCAAAACGCCAGCGAGGATGTCCTTTAAATGATGACGGCCCTAGATGGCAACCAACCCAGATTATCGTGTCGATAATATCGACTGTCAAGCCTTTGAGAGCAAAATATAGCATATACTCGAACACATAAAACGTATTATAAGTAAATAAAATAGCAAGAGGCCAAAGGCCACCTGATCTGCACTCAAATCACATTTTGTCACACATTTAGCATAATTTAGCACTTCATTTGCAAGCGCAAAAACCGCGACAGCTGCCTGCAAAAACTTTTCAACACAAACACGCCTCTTTTCTTTTTTTTCTTTTTTTTTTCGGCCAAAAGATATATGTGGTATGTGGGCTGGCATTAGGTTGCAAAGTGATTATGATGCCCCGGGCGACATGTCAACAGACAGCAAATCCCAAACGTAGCTATATAAGCACTGAGAAAAAATAATGGATAACAATGAAAATATGTATTAAGCTGAAGATAAATTTCGGGTTATAATTGCCAAATCTATTTTAACATGATACTTAATAACTAAACTTCTGAAAAGTTATTTTGTTAATTTAATATGAGGTTTAAGATTAAATATATACATTCTAGCCTAAAAAAGTTAACCCTCATTATATAAGATAAGCTTTAATAGCACTTACCTATTGGAAAATGTGTTTATATAAGCTAGGTTCAAAATATTTTATTTTATCCTTAGAACATGCATTTTTTTTGGCTTAGTAATTTTTATTATTGATTATTTTTCTCAGTGTACTCTCCTCTTTCACCGAAAAATTGTCAGGGGCAACAAATTCCACCTGCGATGACACGAATCTCAACATCAAAAGTACACATTTCGTGCGGTTGGTTTACCTTACTTTCACCCACTCCTTCAAAATTCCACACACAAAAAAGCCTGACGAAAGTTTTTGTTCTGCTGAAAGAGCCCAAAATTACAGCCCATATATGATACAATAAATGATTGGATGTGTGATTTATGATTTACTCATGGTTTCTGTTTTGCTCTCGTTACAGGTAAATTGAATGGAAAGTTGAGTGGAAAGTGAAAAGCGATTCAACGATAAGTATTATTGATATAAGTTTAGGAATTTTTTAAAGGGAATATAAGAAGAATAATTAATTTTTTGTAGGCCTTTAATGTTGGTGATTTGTAATTATTTATTACTATAAAACCAATGATACCCAGGCAGGCAGCTTAAAAATATAAAAACGAAAGCTTTAATGGTTTTTCCGATATAAAATAGGATATTGCTGGGTTAACAAAATTTTAAGATGTTTAAGGCAATGATTTATGTTCCCTCTGGGTGCTCTCAGAAATTGCATAAGAGTACAAGAGTAATTACGATAATACTGCCTCAATTGGGGATCGTTATGCCACTCAACTACCACAACTAATGCCCTTTTGAAGAGGGTGTGTATATGGGCTTATGAGTGTTGTTGGTGCTCTGGGTGTGGTTGTGGGTGTAAGTCTCTGTGAGCTGGGCCGGCATTTGCATTTTGGACTCTGGCCAACCGCAAAATTGCTAGACGATGGCTCTTCAGGACGTGTCCTGTCGGCTTTCTGCGGCTTATTGGCCAATTTGCAACTTGATTAACAAGAGTGCATGAGGTCAGCGATCATTATGCAACTCCAGTGGCACTTTGTGCGGCTTGAAATGGCGATGTCAACAGTGGTACATTGTGAGAACGCGCAAAATACCAGCACTTTAAAGGCAATAAACCTTAATTGCTGTTTACGCAGATACTCACACGCACGCAAACATAAAAAGAGGCGAAAATATTTCAATAATCTTGCAAGCTTTGTTGAATGCAATTCTCAGTAATCGAGGGGTATTTTCAATTCAGAGCATTCAGCAACTTAAATCATGACGTTTTTTCAGTGTAGTATTTTACATGTCATTTTTTTTTATTGTTAAACTTTTGATACATTTGATAGGAACTATTATATTTTTTTTCTGTATTACAGAACTAAAAAAAAAATGATTTATGATCAAAACAAATTAGTATTATCTAAAATGCGGAGTAATATTGAGGGAATAAATTTAATTAATAAAGTTTTTGAAATCTGATGGTGCCCTCTTTTTTTATCACAGGGTATCTGGTGTTCGAAAGGCGGGCTTGTATTTTTTTTTTTGGGTGACGCATAATTTGAAAATTGAAATTTTCCTCACGTACAGTATGCCGGCAGCGACGCCAAAGCAGCATCCACTTGTCAACATGAATTTCCAATTTTCTCTCTTTTTCCACTCCCAACCCCCGAAGCAGGCATTGTTCAAATTTTATATATCTGTGTGTGGAAAGGACCCTCTTCATCTCATAATCTGGCCGCAATTGGTTAAATCAAGTTGACATCAAAAGTGCATCATCTATATTGTTTGATAAATTGTTTTTAATTTTATATTCTAATTTAGAACATTTTATCCTCATTATACCATTATACACCCATTTATATTAAAACCATATTTATATATAAATCTCTTTTCAATTGAATAAATCTATCAGAGATTTAAAGTTACATTTTTAATTTGCTTCATACCAATTAAAGATATAAATTAAATAGTTTAGAGCATTTTTGATTCGACTTCATTCATTTTCCTTATTTCCGCGCTTTGTTTTACTTCTCGCATTTCACTTTAAATACATTTATGGATTTGTGTTGCTGGTAGACTCAATCAATGACACCCATTTCCGGGAAAATGGGAAAGAAATCGAATCATTTGAATTTCAATAGCAATGAAATGCTAACATGAATCAAAACAAATAACAAAAAAATATGTGACAAAAATGTTAAGCGATTTCTGGCTTTCAAATAATTTACATAATTAAATAAATGGTATATGGAGTCAATTTAAAATAAGACCACCCAATAAACCAATTATGTAAATTAGGCACAACTGTTAGTTACATTTTTAACTGAAAATACATTTTGTTTTTCATTAATTATTTACAGTTTTTATAAAACATATAAATTTGTATCCCTTATTCAAACTTTATTCTAGCTAATTATTTGGTAAATTTTTGCTCAGGTAACTTACAACATGTTATATTCCTGATTTTTATATAATAATCTTAAGCTTAAAAGCAAGGTACACACAAATAAATTTGCACAAATTTTCTTGGAAAGACATTGATATTTTGAAGAAAAAATATCTCCGAATCTAAAACATCCTAGTCGACTTGTGAAAATGTATTTATGTGCCAGACCTTGCCTTCAACTAACACAAATTTTGGTTTTATTTTCCTAAATGTTATTTTAACTTATTTTTAGTTCAGTTAAATGATTTTCGGGAAACTAATATTTTGATATTTTGAAAATTATGTGTCCAAAAACTCGACATTATTATTTAAGGAGAGACTTTTGTGCGTTCCCCTGTACCTTAACATGTTCAAGTCATCAAAGATGTTTCTAACTTTAAAATGAAATTTAAACGCTACTCAGTAAAAACTCAATTTTAAATAATTATAAAAAAATTACAATTTTTTCAACACATTCAGCATAGGTCAGCCCTAACCCCAGAATGGGGTCAGAACTGCCTTTTCCAGCCGCTGGCTAAGCGTTCTGTGACCAATTAAAATTTACAACGACCCCGGGTCCTGAAATTAGAGGGAAGGGGCGAAAGGGAAAGAGAAATATTCCCCAGCTGCTGACACGTCAAACATGGCCCGTAGTTTACGGTGCCCAAACGCAAATTTCTGGTCTTCATTTTGATTAAACGCAAACAGGGTGGCACGAAAAAATTAGTTGGCTTTTATGCAAATGCATGGCGATGGCCCCCGGAATTTTCCCGGAGGCAGACTTTTCGGCCATTTGCCTGCTCGTTTCTATCTGCAGGGTTTCCGAGGCCGAGAGGCTGCCCTATCGCTTCCATCTGCAGGTAACCCCTTGTCAGGCCGCTGGAAAAGCGGTGGAAAATCGGGGGAAAACGCCAAATTCGCCAAACTCGCCCCGTCCTTTTTAGAATCTTATCCGCTTTCTGTTATTTGATATTTGCGCTTTAATGAATTTTAATGCTTTCATTTCTTTTAACGGACTATGCTTCTTTCATTTTTTCCTTTTTTTCTAAATTATTAATAAGAAATTTTTGCGCTTACGTTTCAGTTTTTCCAGTTTTCTTGCGTTTTGGGCAACAGATTTTAATCGTTTTAAAATTTGTTTTCCCTGACCTGAAGTCAAGGCCACAACAACCAACACCCACAACACCCACAACAAATGCCCACCCACACACAGACCCACGCACACCATCGCTCACAGGCACCGCGAAGAAAATATCACGCATACGCCGCGTTGTTTCGCTGCATGTGAGAGAATTCCGTGGCTGGCATCGCTCGCTGTAAATTGTAATCATCAAAGCGTTTTTCTCAGAGCCGCTTGGTGTTACTTCTTACAGTGAGTGTGCCAGCCCGTACACAGAAAGAAAAAAACTCATTGAAATATCCCTTGAAACAATCAATGCAAAACCCAAAATACAAAAAAGAACATCACCAACGTTAATGAAAAAATAATAATATAGAGTAACTTTGGCAAGCCAACGTTTTTGCACCCTTGCAGTTGAAATCGAAATTGTGTAAGATAATATTGTTAATTTGCCAACTTGATGTTGATGTCTTGAATCTGACATAGTTTTCCAAATTGGATAAAACTGAGGGTATCCTTAGAAACGGACAAAAAAATATTACCTAATTGTGTATTTCGATAGAATAAAATAATATTAAAAAAGACTTGTAAGATCAAATATATTTCATATTATTAATAACTATAATATATACTGGTCCGATTGCGAAAAAAACGGAACCGTTTCCAACATCCATTTTTTTCATTAAGAATTAAGAACAAGAATGATTTGTCCGATGGTTTCTATAACAGGTATAAAATATTGATCTGCAGACAAAGGAATAATGTTCATTAAAAGTTAAGAAGAAGCTTTATATATTAATTAATAACATTTCGTTTTAAGTTTGGATGTACTTCCCACTGCAAGGGTATAGTGAACATGGCCGGGAGTGTATTTGTAGATTTGATTTTCAGCTCGATTTTTGAGAAAATGAATTTGATTTGAAGAGCGGAAACGGAAGTGGAAGTCGAAGCGGAAGCGGAAGAGTCAACGGAAGCGGAAAAGTCGCCGGCAGCGGAAGTGCAAGTGAAAGTGAAAGTGAAGTGCAATGCAATTTCGCCGTGATGCGATCATCTATACACGCACACTAACTCACACACACACGCACTGTCCAAAAAACACTCACCAAAAAAAAGAAAAAAACCAAAACACAAATATAGCACCAACAGTCAAAATGGAAAATCTGGGGGCGTGGCAACGCCTGTCACGTTGCATTTTCACATTCCCAAAGGTTTTTTATCACCTTCGTCTCTGCCGACCAACTTGATTTGGAAATTCTACAAAACCCCTGAGAAAGCCAACAGCGAAGTCATAAAACCGTGATTAAATCTCAGACTTATAAGGAATAACGTTATATTTCGGTGGAGGTTGTGAAGTTAGAAAAAAAAATGTTTATTGCCAAACTCATATTTCCAATTTCACATGAATTTATAACAACTAAATATATTATACGAAAGTGGTATTGGAAAGACATCTAAAAGTTATAATTACTAAAAGTTATAGTTACTATTAAATATATATTGGAAATTTGTATTGAAATAACAATGAAAAATTAACACTTAGTGACCATTGCAAGTGCGTAGTGTCCTGGCAATGAAAAAAAAACAGTATACAGAAAATAGAAATTTGCCCCAACTTTTGTTTGGTTGATTTGTTTTTTTGTTTGCCGCTTGTCGTTTGATTCCTTTGCATCTTAGCGGAATTGGTTTCCATTTACTTTCCCCGGACTTTTGTTTTGTTCTTTCGCCTCGATTGTTGCCGTGTTTATTTTCGCTCTTTTTTTCCACACATATCTATTGTTATCAAGGGCTGCTTTTGTACCTAGGGCAAACTTTGATAACAGACTTTTCTGCAAATGGCAGCTGCGGAAGGGCCGATGGTTGGATTGTTTGTGATGGTGGGGAGGGAGACGATGGAGGCGATGGAGGGTGTTGGAAAAGTCGGGCCGCAGAAATCTAGATGAAATCGTAGCAGTGAAAAGTAAAAGCAATTTACAATCACGGGGCCCTGAAACCAATTTCCAACTTGCCTGGCAACAATTAACAAGCAATCGAATTCAAATAAGCCAATAGAAAACAACAAATTTGGGGGTGGTATAGAGTTTCCACTTCCTCCAGTCCTGTCCTGACCCCAGTTGACCCATAATGCCCCCATTGCCATCATTAATGACACCCCAAGTGTCCTCCATTTAGGCTGAACAAGCAGACAGTACAATTTTCGGGGGTTGACTTGGCTTAATACAAAGCAAATAGCCGTGGCTAAAAGGGAAATGCCTGAAAAGTCCAAAGACAAGTCGGCAAAAAAAAAAAAAAAGTGTCGAGTACAACGAAAAACGATGCGCAACAAATTCAAATGGCGAGATAAAAAAAAAATGTCAAGTGTTCTTCTTGACACGGGAAAATGGAGGGAAAATGGTCATTTGGATCGGGCGAATATAGAGTGACAACCCAAGGAATGGGATAAGACTACATATATCCACCAGAGGCTGGGTCGAAAATAGCCATGAATTAGCCACTTGCGAAATGATGTCCCTCTGCGAGACAATAAATCAGTGATGTCAACCCAAATATTGTATAAGCTTATGGTTATCTAAATTGTCTTTAATTTGGACCATATGATATATAGCATACCAACACAAAGTTAAGTTTATCACAAACACCCTAAATTGACACATTTATGTGTATACCTCTATAATTGAATGAAAACATAACAATTCATTTTCAATGCAAATGTGAAATTCATGATTTTATAATCGCAGCAAAAACCAACATATATATGGTACTGCACATTATACGTACATATTCAAAAATGATTTTAAAATACGAACAAAAAAATTACGCTTATTACTTAAAGCGCTAACAATTGATCAGAAACCACTACAATTTTAAAATCATTATGTATGTAGCAACATATTTTATGTCCGAAAATATAATCATTTTTAAATTAAATCAGAAAACTGTCAAATGTAAAACAAAAAAATATCTAAAAAAACTAAGAACAGCAATGGACGAAAGTCAAAGGGAAACAATTTATATTAAATACAAAATATTTGGATTTGGACCACTACTAAGCCCACTAATAGTTTAGTAAAAAATATAAATCTATTGCTGGCATACCAAAATGTTCATATTTGCATCCATGTAAAACCAATAATATTCACTAAATTGTCTTAGGGCTAAGTTTCTTTTCACTGAATTTAAAATCGCCTTTAGAGCGCCGTTTTGTTTGACAATCAAATGCATGATTCCTGACTTTTTTCCAGTTGATCCGACTGTCCATTATGTGACAAGTCATTTGCCAAATGTCAGGCCATTGTGCCGGCACTTTATGCTAATGCAATGTTGCGTGATCCTTGAGGGAATTGTCGTGGCCGCAGGGGAATGAGTTGGGTTTTGGTTTGGTTTGGTTTGGTTGTGTTAGAAGGACGCTAATGGATTTCCGCGGCGCATCAAAACATAAAAAGCGCTGGGTGAAAAGTGGGCGTCCAGGTCCGTGTCATTTAAGTGCGGCAACAAATGCCGCCCAGTCATGTGGCTCAAACTGCATTGTTGGCCCGACAACAGGGTCACAGTCATGGCCACGGCCATTTTTTGTGCTGTAAGCGGAAATCCTAGTGGGCATTAATTCAAAGGATGGACGGATGGATGGATGGTTGATGAGTGGATGACACAGCAGGACTCGAAAACAGGATTAGCCACTCTCATAATTAACGCTGAATGTATTAAACACTTTAGGAATGGATTGATGTGCTAGCGCTTGGATGTTTTTTTGTTTTTTAATTTTCAAAAACATGTCAAAAATTTTTTAATTTCCCAGTCCAACTCAGGGAAAATTTGGAATATATTACAAATAAAATGGCATCCCCACATGACAAGTCCTTGTCATCTTTATTTTAAAAGCTTGAAATAAAAATAAACACATTAAGAGATTAAGATTTTTATTGGGTAATTCTTATCCATTTTTTTGTTTTATTATAGCAAAGTTTGATAATTTATATTAAATAAATTTATGTCAGGCCGCATTGCTTTTAAACTTTACTTCTACCTGATTTAATGTATTTTGTTCAAATCTTTTCACTCAGCTGTCCATCCAAATTTAATGAAACTATTAATTGCTTAAATTTTGTTGTAGTTGTTGGCTAAAAACCAGAATAAAGCAAAATATCATCAGTGTGTGAAATGATCCCTTATTTACAAATCAAATTGAGCTTGAATCAAATGGAATTTTATTTGATTTCACCAGGAATACGGGTACTCATTTATATTTGCAGTACAGCGGACAATTGCTGCACCCCAAAATGTATTCATTAAATGTTTAGCTCCTGCCAATCCGAACGGGTATTGTGTCGAAAACTGAATTTAAATTGCAACAGGCTTGCGGCCACACAAATCAACACAATCGCATCTCTATTTGGAGCATTGGACATGTTTGCACTAACCACACATATCATTTCCAGCTGCATTCTGCTCCAACATTCAAATAGACGTTGAACCAGCAGATGATGAAGGTTTACTGATTTGCAGTACAACAATTGCAGTTTTTTAGTGTAAAATCTAGAATATTAGTAGGTTTTGGAACTTATTTTTGTTTTTGGTCTGTTATGAATCTTTACTAGCGTTTAGGACAACTTGTATACAAATTTGTATTGCTATTTTATTTATTCTAAGAAGAGTTTGAATAGTTTTCTATATATTTGCCAATATAATCAAATATTATTGGTCAAATCGAGTAAATAATAGTTTTTTTTTATTTTTTTTAGTTATATACATTAAATGCATTCAATTAGGATTAGGGCCAAAAAAACTTTTTGTTTATGCGTATTATTTTGTATTTTAACGCACAGCTTAATAAAACCATTTTGTGCAGCTGAAGACTTGGACTAACAATTCCCATTTCTTTTCGGCCAGCATTTTTATTTTTGGAAATTTTTTTACAAGTGGTTACATTACATTTGCCCAGGCTTGAGAATGCCAATTGATTTGTAATTTTATTGCGAGTTCAACTAGGTATGACATTCCAGTTTTAAACCATTATTTTTTACTACAAAAAATATTTATATTTCGGTTTAAGGGTAAATTAAAGTAACAAACACTAGCTCTTCTCAATTCCTAGTGGGCAGCCCATTAAATATCTTCAGTTTTGAAGGACCACTTCTCGCGTTCTATTTCCACTCTGCCTTAGAGCTTCTCGGTATATGGAGCATCCGCTATGCTATAGTATAGTATTGCTGTTGCTGTTCCCGGGTGTCAGTTGGTCTGATTTGTTTGCCCTCGCCGGCTTGGCAAGCGGCCATTACAAGTGGCAAGATGAAATGGTTGCCCGGCCCTTGGGAGGCCCACAAACGATGCCCATCAATTTGGTTGTTTGTTTTCATGTTTCGTGTTGCATGTTGCTGCCGTGCAGCTGCAGTTGCAATACGATAAGTCGCTGCCGGGGCTGCGATGAAAAATGATCAACCGGAATGGGATGGCATGGCATTTGTATTTGTGCGGGAACTTTGAAAAGCGGAAAAAGAAAAAAGCGCCAAAACGAGGCGTAAGTCCCAAGTGACCCAAAATGGGGCGGATGGTTGGCTTAACTGGCCTTAAAAAATAAAATATATTGCTTATCCGCGGACGCTGTGCACGCAATTTCCACGCACACACGCACCGCTCCAAAAAATTTGACCGAGCCGAAATCCACAATCGCAACCATAACCTTATGTTTAAATACCTCCAAAGGAATCCCCACGAACTCGTATTACCCTTGAAACACTCTAAAACTTCCGAAATCTTCTGTTTTGGATTTAAGTCTGTTTTTCCCGAAACAATTAAAACATCTTGGTTATTGAGGAAATTTTATATATGTTGTAAGGTTTCTCGTTTTGCTTGACATTAGACTTATTGACTAGAATATTGGATTTGAGAGGAGTGAATTAATATTATTATTATTAATATATTATTATTAACGTACACTGTTTAAGTGATAAATGCTTTATATCAATAATAATATAATAATATAATAATAATATTAATAATAATAATAATAATAATATAATATTTTTTCAAATAAAAGTAAAAATGTTGTGTTTTTTGGGCTATTCTAAAAGACAAGTAACCCAGCTTTATATATAGGGTATCAAAATCTAGGCACGACCGCAGGAAAACAGCGCGAGCTAGCGATTTCATAGCCTACTTAGCGGCGCACGCTGTGAGTTATTCAAATTTGAATTAGGCAGGGCCACCATTTTATGGCTCCCACTGTTGTCTGTGTGTGTGGGTCGTTGTGTGGTTGTAGGACTATGTATGTGTTTTTTGGCCGGGAAGAAGACCCGAAAAATATGCAGCATCTGCGTGGCAGTCGGGCCAAACTTGCGGCATAAAATGTGTGGCACATGTGACGGCAACGGTGAGCGCTCCTTAATTAGATCATAGTTCCCATCTTGGCGCAGGGCAGCATTTTACTGCCGTCTCGTAGAAACACAAGCCAGAAACACAAGGCACACAAAGAGCAAAAGGAGCAGTAAAGGAACCAGGGCCAAAACACCATCAACGCCATGCCCGCCATCATAGTACAGTGGGCCAGAAGCAGGAAATGTCCCTTAAAACTGAGAAATAAAACCGGTTGACCACAAAAATATCATGATTTCAGTTTAGAAAATGGTTAAATAATACAAACACTTCTACTACAAACTAATAAAAATTATAGCTCGAGTTAATCAAGCAAATATATGTTTATAAATAATATATATTTAACTTGCAAAAAATAATAACATGCAATATCATTTGGAAACTGTTGAAATCGTCAAAAAAAACCATTTTAAAAAATTGCTAAAAATTTCAAAATGGATATTAATAGATTTGATATTAATCTACTAAAAAAAAAAACAAATTGAAAATAAGAAAAAAATAGTTTCCTACTCTTATTGATGTACAAATATATTGCATTTGTTGAGTAATGTCTACCGATTGAGTTTGGAAATTGCATTGCAGATGGCAAGCCAAATTGCTTGAGAATAATTACATTTTGTTCGTGTTTTGACCCACTGGGCATTTGGTACATTATTGACTCACGCGCCGCATCGAATTTCCAACTCAATCATGGACAGAACCGTTGGCAGAGAAAAGGGCAAAGGGCACGGGGAAAATGGGGGAAATTGGGGAAAATGGGGAAAGGGGGGGAAATGGGAAGTTTTCCCTGCTTTATGACTGGCAGCTCACGCGACGCCACTCGCCAGCGTTTACGGTATTTGCATTTTAATTGAATTGAACCAAATTATTTTGTTTGGAGTTGAAGGAATTGCCAGCCATTGAAAGCCTCAAAGTAGGCAACAGTTTTGCCCAGAATGTAAAAGCCACAAGCCGCTAAAAAGTTGAGCGAAAACTTTTGACATAAGACTCTGGCCGCAGGCAGAAAGTGCGACTCTCGGCGGTGGATCCAACGAAACTTTTCTAATGGAGGGACTTAGACGCGATGGCTGATTGGGAATGCAATCTTAGCCAAACTAAAATCCAGAGTGCCACCGCGAAAATAAGAGTTAAGACGTCTCGAAAGTGAGAAGACGCCCAAGTTTGACGTACAAGAATGCATTTCTAGGAAAGCACCTGGTCTTGCAATCTTTACTTAACAATAGAGGTAGTCCTGAACATATAAACAATCATAAAGATATAAAAAATGGTTATTTTAAAATATTAAACTGAGAAGTGCTGTGAAACTGATTTATACTGTAAAATTACAAGTTACAAATTACAAATAGTTAAATATAAGACTTTGAAGAGACCAAATGTGGTAATTATTTTAGTTTTTAATGCCACAAATGTAATCCCCTCGCTTCGACCCCGTTGCAGATGAGTTCTGCGAGGAGTATCCGCACAACCTGATGCCCACGCCTGGCTACTGGATTGAGTGCTCCCGCCAGAAGATCACCATGCCCACCCCGCACACCATTTGGGACGAGAGCGACTCGGAGCACGAGGACATCCGGGCAGGAAGTGCCAGCGATGCCTATCTGGAGCGCGAGTGCAGCGACCTCTACGAGGACGACGAGGACTCCGAAGCCACGCCCAGGTCAGTCCCTAAGAATTATTTTGTTGTTTTTCTATTTTTGACAAATTTTAAGCATGCGTAACATGAAAATTTCTAAAAAACCCAAAGCGTATACAGGCTGGTATTGTTTAACTTTTTTTTAAATATTTAATACAATTCCCTAATTAATTTTAAAATAACTTAAAGATAACTTCGAATGACTTTATCCTTTAAAATTGTTTAATAATAATAATTGTCCTTTTTTAGACTTTTAATCATGGAGATTTAGATTTAATTTTGAACTTTCACAGACTTATATTTCAATCATTTAAATGCCTTTTACAAAAATTTGTATCCCATTGATATAAACCTAAATAGCTTATAGCCTACTAAAAATACACGAAGAATTATTCAGTGACCCTAAATCTTCTAAAATTGGTTTAATATGCGAAACTTGCTTGTTTTTAAAATCCATTTTTTCTATAAATATTGGAATATTGATACAATTTTTACAATTTATAATAACTTTTGCAGTCCGCGAAAAAAGACCACCATCGAGGAGCAGTGGGACCAGCAGGGCGCCTTCGAACTGATCTCCGTGGAGCAGGAGACGTACGAGAAGTACTTCTACGGCACCGAGCACTGGAATTACTTCACCAGCGACGAGGACCTGGGTCCGGTCATCCTGTCCATCAAGCAGGAGACGCTGAACGGACGGGATCAGTTCCGCATCCTAGTGCGGGCCGGATCCTACACGGTGCATGGACTGATACCGGCGTCCTGTGTGTTTGCCGATAGGTAAATAATATTCAATTTAAAATTATATTTTACATCATTCTATTTTTAAAAATGATTACAATGATTACGGTTTTAAAAACACTAATAAAAGTGTGTAAAAGTTTATAGTAAATAATCAATCAGACTTCAGGACTAAAAACTCTTTGACACTTTTATAAGTGGTTTTCAAGCCCCAGGGATTTCTGTGACACCCCCGATAAAGTAAATACCTTTCTTACGGAAGTGTCATTTTAAAAAATATTATATAATTTGTGATTTGTTAACATTTTGCAGATATAATCGCGAGGAAGTAGTTAGATCTTTAGGTAAAGAAGTTAATTTAAATCCACCTTTAACGTTAGGACAATTACCCGACACGCCAGAGGAATTATTAAAATTAGATCAGGTAGTGTATTCGACTTATCGCAAAATAAGAGTTTTTTAATCCACTATATGGTTTGGGTTTTCTTGATAGGTTTTTATAAAATCAGAGTTAAAAGTAGGTGTCATATTTGTCAAAGAGGATCAATATACCGAAGAACAAATTCTGGACAATAATGAAAATTCACCGCTCTTCGACGAGTTCCTCACGCTGCTGGGCGATCGAGTTCGGCTGCGCGGATTTGATAAATACAAAGGTGGCCTTGATACGGTGCACGACCTAACAGGTAAGTTATAGGGGGTCTTTTAGTATTACTACATTTTTTTTGTATAATTTTTATATGCGTTTTGGTCACGTTATATGATAGATTACGATATGATCACTAGCCTGTGTTTGTTTGCCTGTTTTAAATATTTAAATCATTTTATTTCAAGGTATTTGTTTAACACCATCATAAATTAATTATATTAGTATGACTTTTTTTAAATTTTATTTCTGTATATAAAATTATTAGAATCTATACATCCATATGCTGTTAAAATACTATGCATCACATCGAACACTAACAAATAATTAGGTAAAAGTGATATATTTGTTAGTGTAGTTGTTTTGTAAGCACAAATACTTGGTCTTTTGAACGGTATTAAAACTATATTTAATTTTGTTTGAAACCAATTTTGAAGGTCTCTTTTCCGTCTACACGAACTGGCGCAACATCGAGATCATGTTCCATGTATCCACGTTGCTGCCCTATGAAAAGCACGATCCGCAGAAGCTCCAGAGGAAGCGGCACATCGGCAACGACATCGTCTGCGTGGTTTTCCTGGAGGCGGATAACACCCGCTTCAGTCCCGCCTGCATCAAGAGCCACTTCCTGCACACATTTATCCTGGTGAGTCTCGACTTTAATTCTAGCAACTTATATAAATTGGATCTTTTTAAGCACTTGATTTTTTAAAGACAGTTTCAGATTTTTATGTCAAAATTAAATGATGGTAACTCAAAAAATAATATTTAAGTTCATTGATATGTGATAAATTTGTTTTTAAAATATTAAATCGACCAGCCCAAATCGTTGCTAAAATTTTTTATGGGGGAACACATGAATCTTTCCACTTAATAATAAACGCCATAAATAATATTTCAACTTCGAGCACTACCTCTTAATAAGCTCAAGGCTCTACTCGTCTATACTTATTCTCATTGTAGTCATTATTTAATATTTAAAAAGAAAACTTTGTTCCCCTTTTAGGGCAAGTAAATTTGGGTTTGAAATATTTACAGATATTACCAGAGACTTTAATCATATAATTAGTTTTTATTGACTTGAAATGTGTTTTATTTAGTTATCACTTCGGTACTTGACTGCTGAGTTCTCACCTTTTTCTTTCCTCCTGTTAAAAAGGTTCGCGTGTCGGCCAGAATAAAACACAAGCCAACGCGATACGAGGTGTCCGTGGTGACTCGCGACGAGGTGGGTGCCTACAAGCCCTACCTGTGGGAGCAGTCCGTATTCGAGAAGGGACCCATGTTCCGGTGAGTTTCGCCCACAACACACGCTTCAATATGCGACCTAAAAAATCGAAAATAAAATAACATTTTAATAGAGAATGGCTGCTGACGAAGATCGTAAACGGGGAGAGGGCATCGTATTCGGCACCGAAATTCGCCCGGATGCAGGAGCGGACGCGATCTCAGATGCTCGAGGATCTGGTGATGAATCTATCGAATCACGCCGAAACCGGACAGATACCGAAGCCATATAGACGCGGCAGTTGGCGACCCATCGGTGAGGATGAATATATCAAAATGTTGCATGCCCGAGTCCTAGACAACAACACACACCACGAACAGCAGCAACAGTTGGCGCAGCAGCAACATATGCTGCACATGCAACAATTGCCAATGCCGACCCACAACATCTGCTGCTATTGCAATAGTAATGCTTTACCACACAACTACAACAACAACCAAAACAATCTGAACAGCAACACAACTGCCACACACAGACACAACAACAATAAAAACAACAACAATAATTACTCTGAGCAACAGCAACAACAAGTGCAACTGCAACATGAGAGCCAAGAGCAACAACAAATGCTGCAACACCATCTGCAACTTTCAACGTCGTCACTCACACACACATCGTGTTGTGCCATGTTGCATCTGTGTGCGAGGCATAGTATGTGGGCCACCACGCCCCCGACCACGCCTCACAGCCCCCGACCCTTTTTCACGCCCCCCTTTCTTTATGTCCCGCATGTTTTTTTGCCTGGCTGTGATGAATAACTTCATCTTCCCTTGGCTAAACCAACACAAAAAAAAGGTAACAAATGCACGTGGAAAAAAACAATCGATTTTCGGTTTCCCCAACAAAACAATGGAAGCAATACCTCTTTAAATTTGTCATAAAATTTAATTTCTTTGCAAAAAAAAACAAAATGCTTTAAAAAATGCAAATATTAAGCTAGAAAATTCAAAAAGTTATCATTTTGTAGTGACGAACACAATTAAAGTTATATTTAAGTATTAGAAGTCGATTGCATACGTAAAGTAGTAAAAAATCAGCTCTTGGTAATCGCACCATGAAAAAAGTACTTTTATTACCCAAAAGGCCCATTATTTTATTTATGCCACTCTTTATGTAGTCCAGAAAGCCGAACAAATGTGGTCGCGTTAATTTAATGAAACTAGTGTTTTTTTTTGATAACCGATAAGCTTACCAACGATTTTATTTTGGAAAGCTTTTTTTTAGGTTTCAAATTTTTTATTTCAGCACGTTATGCTGATACATAAATATGTATATCAAATAGTGTTAATAAAATCTTCTTGATTTCATTATTAATTGAGGTACCATATAGAAATAAATAAATAAATAAAGCAAATAGCTTTAAATAAGACTTGTGTATATTATTTAAAAATAGTTAGTGCAGACATACATTTTAAAATGTTAAGTTGATAAAAACCTAAGGTTTTCTAATAAACTTTCAGCTTCTTTCATGCATTTATTCTTTGAAGGCCTTAAAGCAAATTGCCTAGATTTTATATATTCAGTCAGACTTTAAGGAGATTTATAAACAAATCGCGGGAACAAATTGCAGACATTACTGGCAACCAAAAAAAAAATGAGAAAATAGAAAAAAAGACATTTGCATTTGCTTCTTTGTGACACGGTTCCTGTACGAGTATGTTTGATTAATCGTTTTGTCTTGCTTTCGGTTGAACTTTCCCCCGCAGAAAGAGGGAGAGAGAGAAGGAGTAGAAGAGAGAGACACACACTGACATTTCCGCTTCCGCCATTAACACATCCGGCTGTGTTTGTGCCCACCGGAAACGTGCAGTCGTCGCTCGAAGCAATCTCTCCTCGCTCTCTATCTCTTTCTTCTGCTATGCCCCTCTCTCTCTCTCTCACTCTCTATTGAATCTTAGCCCCCCGACAAGGACAATCTGCTCGTCCTTTATCTACACACACCGACACTTGTCCGGCCAAGAAATATTGTTCATGTTTGTGTTAGTTTATCAGTGGGAGATATCTTTTGTTCCCACCCACTTTTACCACCCACTGACACCTACCACCACCACCCACCAAACACCACCCACCCAAGGCTGCTGCTCGTTCGTGTTGTTGTCGATGTTGTTGATGTTGGCGGTGTGTCGTTGCTGTTTGTTGTGATTTTATTTGGATTTCTTGTTATTTATTTGTTGCACCAGACAACACAAATCTAATTTGATTTATTCATGCACACTTACACATACACTTAGACTTCCCACCCACCCACACCCACACACACACACTGAGAAAAGCCGGAAGTGATCCCCAAATGGGAACTATACATATTGAAATTATGCAAATTACCGCTCCTATATAGTTGGTCATTTCCATGCCAATTCGGTTTGGGAACTGCATAAATTTCGGTGCCTACATACACAGCTGTGCACAAAATAATGGCAGTGGGCCAACGAAATGTAATATAATCAAGTTTAGTTTAAAAAATTAGTTCATCAATGAGCGCAATGAGAAAGGTTTCCATAATAGTTCTGTTTCATTATAGAAATTGTAATATTAATTTTAATATATAAATATTTGCATTACTATTCAAAATAAATTCTCTAGGATTTTTATAGTTCCACACATATTAAAAACTCGTTTAATTTAGAAATATTTCTGACGCAAGGAAATATTTTAAAATAACATTAAAGTGGATTTAAATAACATTTAAATTTGCTTTGTTATTTCTTTGCAAATATACGTTTGAACATTGCTGTTTGTATAGACACACTCAAGAGCTACTCAATTTCTATACTCACTGGAGACTTTATTGAAGCCATGTCTCAACAATTGTAATTATTCGATTGTGTTTGTCTATTGCAATCACCTTCATAAATTCCACTCAAAATGCAATAAAACCGCCCCCACATTGCCATTTGCTTCGGAGGCCTCGAAGCTATCATTGAAAGCACGAAAGTGATGCCTTGACTAGCTCATAACAAATATGCCAGCTGCTTCCGGCATATGCGTAACTTATAATTAAAGTGTTGGTTGTGGAACTCATAGATTTATAAAAAAATTCGTTCTTCCATATAAAATTCAATTCTGAAGTTATATTTGAAAATTATCGAGGGTGCAACTATCAAGATTTTTATGTCACTTGAAAAGACAAAGTATGCCACAATAAAATTTATAAATAAAATAAATAAAAATGCATTTCACCTTGTATTCTATTTACTTATACATTTATTAACACTCAACACCAGCATGTAATGTGCATGATATTTGACATTCAAGGAAACTTCTTTCAGCGAATCTAATCCCAATACTTAAGCAATGATTTTTAAATTGAAAAAAATAAATGGCAAGATCTCCAGCTGATATGTGAAATCCATTTCCAATTCTTTCCACAGGCCACATGAGACCCTCGTCGCCGCTACTCGATTCCGTTCGCGATCAATTCGAGGACTACGACCAGCTGGCCAAGGATTTCACCCGCGTATTCCTGAACGAAGAACCATCGTGCCTGACCAACTCCCATCTATTCGATGTCGTTTTTTTGGTCGGCCAGTCCAAGCAAAAGGCGCGATTTATCGGAGTTCGGGCGATCCTCGGAGTGCGCAGTCGTGTATTTCAGGTTAGTTGAGCTTAACAACAGTGATACACAACACACGCACAACAGTGCGTATGAGTAATAATGAGTAATTGATACATCAAGGTCACTCTTTATTGCGCTCGCAATTGAGAACACTCAAATGTATTGTGAAAATATTTTATACCCTATTCAGACCAAAACTGCTGTGAAACACCTGTAGAATCACACCTGTAAAAAGCGAAAAAATAACGCAACAAAGTTATTACATTAAGAAACTTACAAATAAATAACAAAACAATTGATTGAATAACAAAAACGTAAAAAGATAACAAAGACAAAAAAATGTTAAATATAACATAACAAATAAATCGAATAACTTATAACTCCAATTTCAATTAATAACTACTAGATATTTTGTGGCTCAGTATGCAGTGGTTAATGAAATTGTGTGTCGCTTATTTCTTTAAGGAAATGCTATATGGCATTCAGACGGGATTCGGATCACCGCAGATTCCCGTGGCTGAGATCTTCGCCCGGCCAGCTCCATCGCTGGTATCGCCGCAGAACCAGAAGCCCAAGAGCAACAACTACCTGACCGTTCCGGATTCCGATTCCATCCGGCCGAAAAGTGTTCCATCGTCGCCGATGGTGAAGCGGGCCTTTTCACGGCTGGGAACAATTACGGCCGGATGGGGCAGGTCCATACGGAACAAGAACACCAACCAGCTGAATCCGGATGACAAGAAGAAGTGGATATCGTCGACAGATTGTTCGAGTAAGGGTTTTCAGTCGGTGCAATGCAACCATATCGATGCGTGTTCTTTTCTCTCCGCTCTCTTTTGTTCTCTTCTCTCCTCTCTCTCTCACTCTCTCTCTCTCTGATTTTCCACATTTCCACATTACGTATACGCCACCGTCTGCGTCCTTGCGTACTTAAAATCAAAAACCTTAACTTTGCAACTTTACTCGTACCTAATAATATATATATTTGCAACAACCAAAAACGCACGCCGCACATCATTGCCTCAACCCAATAAAAAAAAACTCTGCGTACTCGTACTCTTTGCTCTACCCGATCTCAACTGACATGTTTAATATATATATATATATGTTATATATATGTATAAATGTGTCCCGAAATCTACTATAAATTTACGCCCGATCGAATGTCTTGTGTGTCGACCGAACTGTGATGGTGGTGTACTACTACTTATTGTTGTGGCTTATTTCGTTACCCTTTGGTTCATCGCATAAAATATTCTGGACGTGGTTCTTTCGTTTGCTGAACTTTTGACAATGCATCCTTTGTACAATTGACCAAAAACCTGTGTTTTTAACGCATTCCCAAATTCCGTATTTATCTATACTGCACTTGATGTTATTTTTAATACACGTCATGAACAAATATTATCATCTAAAAATCATAAACCCCATGGACGTATGTATGTGCTTAATGCCTATGCTTATTTCATTAACCTGCCAATGTACTTTTGAAATTGTTTTCTATAATTTATTATTTTTAATTGTTTCCCTATGCTTTACTCCGCACACGAAAATTAATCTTGACTCTTGTTGAATATAACAAATTTGCGTATACTTAATATGAATTCCCCATACACATTTATACATTCCACCTCCATTTCACCTCTACTCACCACAACTGCTTGCAATTTTACTGATATGTGACTTTTTTTAAAATTGGATTCAACACCAAACTTTTTTGAACTCATTTTTGACTTTCCCTAACTCTTTCACCACTTGACTTGCTCCTTGTTTATACTATCCACTTCCAACGCCATATCTACAATCTATGCTATATATATCTCTGTCTCTCTCTCTCTCTTTATTATGTTATTCTCAACAAAAAACCTTAAAAAACAAACGAAATAATTTAAATTAAACAACAAACAAAATTTTGCCATTCTTTCATCTCACGTGACTCGCCAAACGCCTCACCACTCCCAAAAAAAAACTTAAAAAAATAATAATGATAAAATAAATCCCGCCACGCAACATAAACTTCTTAACTTAATGCCTTTGGTTTAACCAATTATTTTATTGCCGACTGACAAATGATTTTATTTCCCAATTATGATTTGCGGTTTTGTTTTGCAATCTAATTTTCGATTTTTGTTAATTTCGACAACTACCGATCACCAACTACCAACCTACCGACAACCGACTAACGATGACCGATAACCAATGGCCCGATAACCCACCCAACTCGATACCACCACCCACTGGCGCCTGCAGACAGGGACAGCAAGGACAAGGACAAGGATAAGCCGGGCAACAACCAGCTGGCCGTGCCACGCCTCTCCGTCTGCGCCGACGCCCAGAAGGTCGACCGCGCCAAGTTGGCCCAAACCGAGTTCAACATCATCGAGTTCGATCCGGACACATTCCGCGTTCTACTCGACTACCTGCACACGGGCACCTGTCCGCTGACCTGCGTCTCCATACCAGGTGAAAATATATACAGAATAAGAACACGAATTCTTTAGCTCTTGTGTTATTTAAAAAAATGGTAACTTTTTTGTACAACTAAAGACCTTTACTTTCTATCCCCGATCGATTAAGAAAAATCGTTCATAAAAAACGGGTTTAAAAATAATTTTATAAATCATTTCCTCATTTTTGACATGGGATTACATCATTTTTTTTTTGGAAAATGTTTTAAATTTAAAGCTGTTAATGCCATTTGATTGATAATTTTATACATTTATTACTACACAGGGTTTTGACACAATAACTGATTTAAAAAAACTTTTCTTTGGGTTTCTATTTCTAAAGAATTTTTTTTATTGTACTTGGTCAAAATTTTTTACGAAAATTGCCATTGTTTGGAAATTTGTATATATAATATAAAATTTCAAGTTTTAGGAAATACTTTACAGGATTTTGGTACAAAGACCGATGGTTTTTTAAGTGTTTCTTGCAAACTCACAAATCTTTTTAACGAATTTTACAGGTCTGCTGTGCGCCGCGGAGCACTACGACCTGCCGGAGCTGCTGCAGGCGTGCTTCCACCACTGCAAGCAATTTCTGCGCATCGAGGTGGTCTGTCCGATGCTCATCTCGCTGGAGAACTACTACTGGCGCTACACATCCGCCTCCGAGCTGGTCAACATGATCCTGTCGTTCGTGGAGAGCAAGGCGCACTCGCTGTTCAAGTGCCCGGAATTCCTGCATCTGTCGGAATCGATGGTGCAGATGATCATGTGCCGGGAGCTGCAGACGCCCGAGATTCGCAAGTTCGAGGCGATGCTGGCGTGGGCCCAGCACAAGGTGGGCAAACTGAAGAACCATCCGAACAAGGACACCCAGTTCGAGTTCGAGTGCATTATGGAGCGGCTGACGCGCGATCTGAACCTGTGCCGGATCTCGCCCAGCGAACTGCTCACCGTCGTCCTGCCCTCCAAGTCAATGAAGAACGAACGCATCATGGAGACGCTCATGGTGCAGGTGAATCTGGGCACGTACCGGATGCCCGAGTTGGATGCGTACCGTCAGCAGTTGCGCCAGCAGGAGTCCGCCGAGGCCACCATCCAGGTCCACCGGGGTGGATGAGACAGTAAGAATGTGAGTTTCGATTTGGAGCAGCAGCAGCAGCAGCAGGAGTCGGATTCGGATGCCACAGTAGCCACTATAGCCACAGTAGCCACAGTAGCCAATGTCCATTCAAATCACCAAAGCCACCCGCCACCGATCGATGCCCGTGCCTATGCCATGGCCTCCTTGGCCGCCGCCCTCGAGATGCAGCAGAATCAGCCACACGATGACGCCGACATGGAGGTGGAGCTGTATGCCAGCTTCGACAATGCCCCTAGTACCAGTCGCGTGGCCGCCCAAATGCAGGCCGCCAAGGAGGCGCGCCGCAAAAGATGGGCGGCCGATGGCGCCAGCGGGAGCAGCGGCGACGGCGGATGTGCCAGCGGCAGCAGCGGTCGACGTTACTAAATCCAGTGTGACTGAGTTTTGACATTGTAAGCCTACCTTTTTAGAAATTGGCCTTAAGTGAGTAGAATTTAAATAAAAAAATTAGCTTGAACCCGTTGGGAATTATAGCGTTGCAGAAGCAAAACACTTTTTTATTTGAGAACCGTTTCTATACATTAAAGTCAACATTTTTCTTAAAAATACAAAAATAATGTAAAAAAGTTAATTTTTATGGCGAATTTCTAAAATGTAGTTTTAGCTTTGTTTTAAATGTAATGAGTGAATGGAAGCAGTGATTGGGAGAGACATTGTTTATTTACCTAAAATTTAATTTCAGATAGGATACAACATTTTTTTTTTTATTTTAAACAAATGAAAGCATTTCAAAATACATTTTTGTTTTTTATGTTTTAAATTATTCAATTAAAAAAAAATAGCTTGATAGTAACCTCAAGTTAACTTTTAATGCTTTGGCGCCCGCGGGTGGATATTTTTTATTTATTATGTAACGTTGAACGTTGTTAATTTTGCAGAAGGACCAAAGTGAACATTTTGGAAATTAAATTTTCATACCTAGATAGGTTTTTGGTAATTATCGAATTTTGTATGGTTACTTTTCATTTCTAGATAGGTATTTGGTTATTTTCAATAATCGAATTTTCTAAAGATGCTGTCCATCACTGTGTGAGTGTGTGAGTGACCTTGTGTGTTTGTCTTTTTTTTAATCCGTTTAACCCACCGCTCGTGAAGGCGCCCGAACCATCCAAATCGAAACTGACATTGTTAACTCTTACATTCACCCCGGAATGACGAGAACCCCCGATTTTTGGGGGATATAGAGAGAGCGGAGGGAGACGGCGGCCCAAAATCCCACCCCCTCCCGCCCCCCTCCCTCTACGAAAAAAAAAGATAATGGTGGAGCAGCCAGGCAAAGCATAAGCATTTTCTACAAGTATTACCCAAACATATAATATATATGTGTACGTTGTATGATCGTCTTAGGAAAGATTGTGTAGACTAGTCTGTTAAGGAACCACTGTGGCATTCGATTTTTGATACCCACACAATCGAAGAAAACCAAAAAAAAAAAAAAAAATGCAGCAAGGAAAAAGATTTGCAAAAAAAAAAGGAAAAACCGGAAAAGAAAACAAAAAACAAACGCTTACTGATGTAAAACAAAGACTTAAAACAAAAAAAAAAACCAAACCAAATTAAAATGAATATAAAAGATAAATCAATTTTTTAATCAATGTTATTGAACAATGTAAGCAGAACAAAACTCCTTTCACCCTTTTCCAGCTCCCTCAATAAAAACCATTTTAATGCCTAAGAAACTACTATATATGATGTACTTAAATGTTCAAGAGAATTGCAAGCATAATCTAACTGTTTAAAGGCGTTTTTTTTTGTATTGTCTGTTAATTTGTTACTACCAAAAAAGGCGAGAAAACATACTATAAATAGGTATCTACATTTCAAGACAAGTTGGCTTGTTCTCCTGTATATTAAACACACGGTAACTGTAGTTATACTAAACTGTAAAGTAACCAATTCTTGTTATTACAAGAAAGAGAGAGTCCAGTAAACCAGAAATACCGATACATAAGTGCAATATCTAAGTGTATGTTTGTATAACCATTAAAGTACTTGACCTAAGAACATATGAACAAAAACCTATAAGAAGAGATTACAACCGAAAAAAATCCCTGAAAACCTGAAGAAAAATCCAAAACCAAGTAACCCATGTGTTAGAAAAAAAGGTTCATTGATAATCCGAAAAAACAGCTCTTTAAAGCCCAAGAATTTCCTTAGGAAAGACAAATATTATCCAAGTAAGAGTTTCCCACAAATACCACAGTGTAACAAAAAAAAAAAGGGAAAAATAAGGAGCCAAAGTAAAGATCGTTTTGTAAATCCCCTGGGAAATGAGTCAATCCTGAACTATATTTTGTGTGCCCAAAACCACATCTCCAACCAGACAAGAACAGCATTTTATTTTTTAATCTACCTAAGGGACTTGCTGTTGCCCTTCGTGAATTCTTCAGTTGCCACAAAAAGCCCAGTTTTTTTTTTTATCAATAAAAGTAGACAAAGCAAAATCTGATGCAACAAGAAAACTAAATGTAAACGGCAGCATTTCCAAAAGGGTTTCACTTAAATGTTCAAAGACGCATATATCAAAATTCAATGTCTAAACTGTACAACCAAGTTTATAAAGTGTCTGGCAGGTCATACATACATATGTAAGCATAAGTGTAAGCAATTAAAATGTAAAACCCTAAAAACGCAAACAGGCAAAGAAAACAAAAACAAAATCAATAACCAAAATACATAAATAATTAAACGCTTTCAATGTGCAAAAAACGGAGTAATTGCAAATGTTAAAAATCAAACAGAACTAAAACTAACGAGAACTAACTAAGAACTACAAACAGTCTTGGAAAATAGAAAAAGGTGAACAATTTTTAGGACTGCTTTTAAAAATGACAAAATAATTGAAAACTCTTTAAAGTAAAATATGTATAAAAAGAGATGGCCGAATGCCATTAAACTCAAAAGCTAGTTATACAAAAGTTGTACGTTTTTTTTTTTTTTTTAGTTTTGTTATTGAATAATCTACAAACAAAATAGCAACAGGTTTAAATGGGCATAAAGCATAGCTGTATTTTTACTGTTCGCTCTATCGACTCAAATATATACTGTTCGAACTGAATGTACGCATCTGAATAATATAAATGTGTTTACAGCAGATATCCGATATACCGAAAATAAACAATAAGTGCTGTTTCTATATGTTTGTTCACAGCAGACCCGCCCACCGACCCACCACCGCCCCTCTGCCGCATTAAACCACCCACCCAACCACCGGATGGCAGAGTGGTGCGCAGTGGTGCAGGGCGGGTCCACTTTTGATAGCAGGAAAACGCAAACCGGAAAACAAATAGCCACTCAATGTAAAGTCGTGACTCCTTTTGAGCTGACGATCTATGGCACGCAAAAAAAAAAATAAAACATTTGTTTAATCGAAAAACAAAAGTGAATTGAATGCAGAATAAAACTAAATAAATGTTGTAATTGCCAGAGCCAAGCATAACAGGAAAAAAATAAAATAAAAATCAAAAAAATAAAACCCTTAATGTTTTCATTTCAGTTTTTTAGTTGGGATGTAAAGTGTGCGTTTCAATCTTGGTTTGTAAATTCTGTCGATTTCTTGTCAAATTTTTTTGGAAAACGAAATGTGACCATTATTTTTTCTTACAGAATTCCAGGATTTTTAAATTGAATTGATTACCAGTTATTTTGGAAACGCCAATTTTTTAAAAATATCAGTGCAAAAACCCTTCATTTCTAAGCTCATCAGTTTTCTTACAGACATCCGATTTCGTATTGGGATTTTGTTTTACAAAAAACTCTGCGTTGTTTTGTAAACGATTTCTTGTCATTTTGAAAACAAGGCATTTTAAATTTTAATAAACGACCAGTACCAACAATATTTTAAATAAATTGTAATCTAAATTAAACACACACTTGAATGTTCGGTTTATTGATTTATTGTTCCTTTCTTATGTTTTTAAAATATATAAATATAAGCGTGGAATATAGAAACGTGGAAACCCCTAGAAAATAATTAAAGAAATTAAAAAATAGGTTCGGGTTTTAATAAGCGGTTCCTGAAGTTGTTTAACAAATTTTAAATTATTATAACTTTCACCCACATCGGTTTTCTTTTTCTTTCTTTTTTGCCAAATAATTTAATACAAGTATTGCGTTTAAACAAGAAACAGCAAATCCAAAATTTCCAAATCCATGGTAAAGTTGTAAAAATCTTCGACGAAACTGGCCGAAGGAAGAGCCAACTTTCCCCCCTCTTTTAAATTAAAAACAAAACGAAAACTGAATTTGAATTTGAATTTTTGCTTGTTGCCGCTTACATAATAAATTAAACAATTATAATAATCAGTACAATAATTCCATTGTTAATGTTTTGTTTGTTGTTGGTTTCCCTTCCACTCAGCACACAAGTTGATGTTGTAATGAAATGTATAAACTAAAACAAATTGCAGACAGCCAAATGCAACGACTTTTGCACTTAACCTCCTCTCTATATACAAAGCTACAAAGTATTTGAATTTCTCATTCTTTTTCTTGGATTTTCCCCATTTCGAATTAGCTATGTTTGTTTGTTTTGTTTTTAGAGCTACGGTTCAATAATTTACGTTATGTAAAGTGTTAACGTTTTGATTACAGAGTTGCCATTCAAAGGAGTTACAGACACAGATAAAGATAAAGATAAAGATATATATATATATATAAGAGAATTTTGGTTACAGGGGGGCTGGGCGAACAGAATTCTTTTCAACTATTGCACTATTATCGGATGTTTCTATATAGATCCCTACAGATAAATGTCTATGTACAGTTGGAGCTGCGCAACGAAACTAAGTGTTTAGCAGATGCTTATGCAATTGAATCGCCGCTTGGGGCTCAAGCACTTAAACGTATATAAAGACTTTTGAACACTTTCGTTTGTCATCAATCACATGTCCACGGATATCCAGCTCTGTTCGTCGTCGTCGTCGATGTTGCCGTCGATGATCCTCCTGGCCATTCGTCCCTGTCCGAATACAAGCTGGCATACGATCCGCTGGCCGAACACGTCCGTCGTCCGGTACTAAATCGCCGCCGGTTGATCCCGGACGACTTGGTGGTGCCCAGACTATCTGCATATGTCATCGGCATCGACAGCGAGTCGCCGGCTGCTGACGCGACGGAGACGGGCATGGAGACGGGCATGGAAACGGGCATGGAAACGGGCTCCAGTAGCTCCTGCATCTGCTCCCCGTCGTCGTCGTGGACAGCAGCACTGGCGGCATCGTCGTCGAAGCCGTACCAGCATCACATGACCATGATTTGCAGCGCTACTCATTGATCTATCGTGCGGTAGATGCGTCTCTGGGGCTCGGGCGTATAGTGGATGCGGGTGCGGAAGTGCTGCGGTGATCCCGGCACACTTTCAGATCCTCGACGGGGTGGCGGCAAGGGCGGCGAAGCCGAAACGTATCTGCAAAGGAGATTGAGGGCCCAGATTAGGCATGATTTAGAGCAGGACGGAGTGAACATACCGGCGGTGCAAAAGTGGTGAGCCCGGCGGCTGGCCACTCAGCTCTAGAAGATTCTTGCGCAGCAACAGCGGCGACTGACCGCGATTGTAGCGCGGCGGGGGATCGGGACTTCGGTGCCGGCGATCCAGTCCGGCCAAGATGTGCGGACTGGGTGGAGTGCTGATGCTGCCTCCTCCTCCTCCTCCTCCTCCGCTGCTCATGCCAATGCCGGGTCCGCTGCTGGCGTAACGGCGCAGGAAGCTACTGGTGCCACCTCCTGGCAGCGGTTCCGTCGTCGGCGAGGTGCTCTGGCTGGTATTACTACTGCTGCTGGCCGCCGACAAGGTGCGATAGTAGTAGGACTTTCCGCCACCGCTGCCGTTGTTCACGATGCTCCTGTAAGCCGGCGGCTGCGGCGGATGCACTAACTCCTGCTCCCGCTCCCGATCCCGATCACGATCCATGCTGGCCGCCACTGGCGACGTGGCTGTGGAATTCAATTGGGTTTTAACATAGGTGGCAAACTGTCGCTTCATGGCGCCGGCGAGAGTGTTGAACCAGCCTGCTCGGTTGGTTGTTTGGTTGTTTGGTTGGTCATTTGTTTGATCGTTTTTTTTCGATGATGATGCATGAATTGAGTGATGAAGGGTGGTGGTTCGTGGTTTCATGGTGATGCAGTGCATTCGTGCAGAGTGCGGTTTTTGGTGTGCGGTAAACGAAGAGAGAAAGAAACGAAACGAAAATGGAAAATGTATAAATACAAGCGCAACTTAGCAGTGTTCAAAGCGAAATCAAAAAAAGCTGGTCTCAGAAATAAAATGTTTGTTTTGTATATATTTAAGAGCTACAAATATAACACTTGTATGTTGATGTTTTTTAAAAGCCATAGTCACAGTCATATTTAAAAAGCTATTAATATTCTTTAATCTATAGAATAATTAGAAGAAAAAAAATAGCTTTACAAAAAGTGCATATAAAAAAATGTTTCTAAAAGGCAAAATTAGTTTTTTTTTTCATTGGCAAACATTTTGGAAAGGTGTATTAAATAAATCTTTAAAAAATGTAGTTTTATCGCATTACTTATTAATTAGGAAGAAGCAGAGTAATTGTGCATTTATTTATTTATTAAAAAAAAAAAGGTGAACAAAACGAATTTTGCCTGTTAAAATCATAAAAAATTCATAATTATGAATTTATTTTTTTTAAGGGTAAGAAGACATCTTATTATGACCTTTTTTTTTTGATATCTTTTGATGTGTTTTTGTTTTTTTGTTTGATGACTTTTTGCCATAAAAAAATAAAATCATACGTAATCTCTTCCTTAAAAAAAAATATTTAAATTATTGCAATATTACTACATTTTAATAAGACTTATTAAATTTCAAAATATTGATTTAATGAAAAAAAAATTCTCGAAGCAATGATACTTCGATTGTTACTCCTAAACTCAGAGATTTTAATTCTGCCAGATAGGATTTTACAAAATGTGATGACGATTTTGTTTCTGAGCGTATAAGTAATAAGCCAGTGGATCGGTTGATGGCTCACCGGCATCGTGCTGTTCCCGGCTGCAGCCATCCAGGCTGCTGCTGCTCGCCCCGCTGCTCGAGCTCTGGCCCAAAAGCTGGCGGCGTGCGTACAGCTTGCTCAGCTTGCTGGCCACCATGGCGCTGGGTCCTCCGCAGTCCGACTGCTGCTGCTGCTGATCCGGGGATCTGGGGGGCAGAAGCGTGGGACTCGTGACCGTTGCCTCGGCGGCGATGGGCAACGGCTGGTACTGCAACTGCTCACCACTGCCGCCCGCGCCAAAGTGACCAGCTGCTCCGGATCCTGTCCCCGATCCTGTTGCCGTTCCCGTTCCTGATCCTGATCCTGATCCTATTCCCAATCCCCCTCCTATCGAAGCTATACCAGACCCAGACGATGGCGATAGGCTGGCGGGATTGACGGCGATCTGGGAGCACGTCGACTGCGTGGAGGACTGACTAGAGGTGGAGTGCGTCGATGGCGGCGGCGGCACATAGTTGCTGTGAAACGGATTCGTGCTGGTCACTCCAACGGGCGGCTGCTGGCGCTGCTGCTGGTACCGCTCCGCCGCTTCCTTTTCGCGCAGCTGATTCTGCTGGTGATAGAAGCGCTGCAGCACTGCAAAGATATTTAAGAGCATATGTTGGTTAACGAGGTCTAAAATCGCCTAAAATATAAAATGTTCCCTAAATATTTTCAATGGGATTTCTTATGGTATTTCTAACAGAGCTAAGTAATTTTAGTTTTTTATTTGGTTTTGAATCCCTTGAGTAATAATTCTTATCCTTCAATACTGAAAATTTAATAGTGGGTAATAATTATTTAGAAAAATGTGTAAATATTTGAACTTTTTTTTACTTTTATAACTCTTTTTTTTACTGTATTTGGAATATATATATATACAAATAAAGCAAGATGGAACATTATGATCACTATGTTAACCAATAACAAATATGGTTCCGGCAGATGGCGCCAGCAATTCTAATCGCGCGGCAAACCACAAAGTCGAAAGCGTCATCTGTTGTGAAAAACTTACGTGGCTGCTTGCAGTTTAGTTGTTTAATAACTTTTGAAATAATTGTTCGATTTAGAAAATTTTTGGTGTCTTCAAAAATTAAGACCGAACGATTATAGACCGAATTTAGACTGCCCAATAACTGGCCTTCCTTTGATGATTGACATTTAATACTTGTAAACTTTAGTGTGGTTTGACTACCCATCGAACTGCAAATATTTTAAATATTGTATAGATTTTGAGGGCACTTACCTATGGGGCTTTGATTGCCCGGCTGCAATCGCTGTGGTTGCTGCTGCAGCTGCTGTTGTTGCTGTTGTTGTTGTTGCTGCTGCGGACTGGCGAGTTGCAGGGTCGGCGACTCTGTGGGGAACTGCTTGCGCGTCATCGAGGGGGAGGGTGAGGAGAGGGCCAAGTTCAAGGTCGTGGTCGCATTACTACTACTATCACAGCCGTCGTAGGCTTGGGAATTGTCCGCTGGTAGGCGCCAAGTGGGCGTGGTCGCTGGCGTTGTCGTTGGCGCTGCAGCTGCAATATTTGGCGGCGTTGTTGCTGTTGTTGTTGATGTGGCTGCATCCATGAATAATGTTTGGTTGTTGTGCGGCAGTGGTATTGTTGTTGCAGTCCCTGCTGCTGAATTGTGTTTCTTTTGGCTGAAGGGCGATGTTGTCAGATTGCGTAGAATAGATTGTCCTGCGATTAAATAATCGATTAAGCATTAATTTGGGCACATTGGCAAGGTTTTTGAATTTTGATATTCCCAAAATTCACAAGTGTTTTCGAAAAATGATCTTTACAAAGGTACAATATCAACATATTTTAATAATGTTAAAAAATGTAATAGCGTAATAATGCCATAGTAAAATGATATTCTTTAGATATTATTTAATAGCTCAACAAATATTTATTATTGTTTTGATCAAGAAATTATTATGTTTTTGCTTACAATATTTAAGTCATAGACGAATAATTATTTTTTCCAGAATTTTCCAGATTGTTATGTTAGCATATAAAGCGAATCAAGACGAAACAATCATAACCAATTTGGAATAAATTTTTTTTATATTGCATTTTAAAAATGTGTGATTTTAAATTGTGTTTGTTTGGTTCGTCTTGATTTCTGGAACAATTTCCCAACAAACTGATTGATCATTGGTTTTACTTAAAGTGAATGCTTGTAAAGAAAACTATGTTTATAAATTTTAATTATAATGTAAAGAAAAATATGTTTATAAATTATAAATAAAAAGTGTAGAAATCTTTACTGTTAGGGTGCTGTGTGAAATGTTGTTATGCTTGATCAGCGGTCTTTAACAACGTATGGATTATAACCCACCGATGCTACTAAACATGGACTCCTTCTTGGGGCTCTCGTCGTTGAATTTGTAGTGTAGATGATGGGATCCGTTGCTCTGTTTCCGCTGCATGAACGGCGATTTGCGATAGAGCCGGTTAAGATCGCTGATTCCTCCGCTTGGTGGCGATAGGGGACTGGCACTACTGCTTCCCCCGCTGCCGCTGCCACTTCCGTTTCCGCTTCTGGTTTCTCTACCGTTTCCGTTTCCGCTTCCGCCGAAACAGTTTGTCGTTGCCGTCGGTGTTGTGGTTGTTGTTGTTGTTGTAGTTGTTGTTTGAGGTAGTTGTGTGGCTGATTGCATGAAATACTGCGACTGTTGCTGCTGCTGGTAACTCGGTATCTGCGTTGCTTTTATTGTCTTCTGCGGATTTGTGGGACTCTGCGCCATAAACGGCATCGCCCTACCATATTTTATAGCCCCACCTGTTGATCCTGATCCTGCTAGAGATCCGGAACCAGAACCGACTCCACTTCCAGTCGCCGTTGCCCTGCAAATTAATGATCAATTCGATTAAGTTCAGTGGATTTTTGTTGGTTGGATGACCAATATGGGTGAGAGCACACTCAAATGTACGCCAATGGCAGAAGGAAGGATTGTTGTGTGTGAATTTGTTTTTGTCTGGGTGTTTACAGGAGAGTAAATATCTGGGATATTGTGAGATTGACAGGAGTTTCCGGGATCTGGATGATTTTTGGGGCACATGTACATAAATTGAGCTGTGATCGCAATGTGAATGTTTTATGTGTATGTGTTTTTGTATATACAATTCGATGAGTGTGACTTGGGTGTGTGGTGTGTGTTCTTGTGTGTGTAAGCGACAGGTGAAACACAGGAAAGGGTCACAGAAGGAGCAAAAGCGAGAAATGGCTGCACAGGATTAAATTATCCTTGCTCAAAACTGCTTTCTTAAATCACATTTTCCTAAAAACAAAATAGTGAAAGATGTAAGAAAAAAAGCCAACAATTTGTGATTTAAATAAATGTTCAAAAGAAAAAATTGGTATTTTATAAAAAAATATGATGTTTCAAATATCAAAGCTAATTTAAAATCATTTAAATTACTTTATACCAGTTTTCTGAAAAAAAAAAATAAAACTAAAATTAATTTTAAATCATAAGTTCACGATAAACTACATTGTCAGTTATTAAGTAATTTCGAAAAACATTTTTAAAAATAAAAAATCTTACCAATTACAAAAAAAGAGGTAATTTTTAGTAAAGGGCCATAAATTAAGCATAAATACATCAAAATGCGCTGTACAAATGGAAAATGATAATGAAAATGTTGTGAAAATTGTTAGCGACACATACAACAATTAAAGCTAAGCATAATAACTAAACAATGTCAAATTACCTTTTCTGGTGAATGAGCATTTCTAGATGAGTAAATAAACAAAGCAGAAATTAAATAAATACGAAAACCAAATGCCAAAGCCAAGCTCAGAAATAAGTCGGAACATGCAAAACTAAACCGAAACCAAAAAATCAACAAATGCCAATTGCTAAAATAAATTAATAATAGTTAGCAGAGCATGTGGCGTGTTTACAACGATTAACGGTTACACTTAACTAATAAAAACATAATTAGAAAGCTAATAATAAGAATAAAAACTCGTCGTACTTACTGAATTTTACTTTTAATTGGGAGGAATTTTTATAGAATTTTTGAGTAGTTATGGTTGGTTGGCATTATCATTATATATAGGTAAATATATATTTAGGTTTTATATATCTGTATATAGAGTTGATGGTTGCAAGTTTTACTTGAATGCTTTTTGTTTGTTTTAAGTTTATGTTGATAGGTTTTAATGTTTGGTTTTTGTTTATAGTTTTGTCTTCATCTTTTTCGTTTGCTTTTATTTTTTGTTAGATTATGTTTATTTTCATTTATTGTTTGTCATTATTGTTTAAGAAATGGTATTAGGAATTAGGTAACCTACAAAAAATGGTAATAAAAAAGATGAAAAAGGAAAATAAAAACATCGCACACACACACTCAAATTAAAAATGTAAAAAAAAAAACGCAAAATTGGAGAAAAAATGTAGAAATGTTTTATAATAATTTCATAATACATTTTTAGTTTCTCCTTAGATTACTTGGTAAAGGATCTAAGTAGGTAGAGGACTGCTAGAAGATAGACAGATAGTTGCGTAAATAGCGGACTACAACTGGGTTATGGGAAACATGCTCTTTCCAAAGAATACCGCCAAGGTCAATCATTAGTACGTTTCAACTTACGCACACTATATAAATATAAATCATTAGAATATTTATTTTATTACTTCATAATATCAACATTTGCATTAAATAAAACTGATTTTAGTCAACTTAAAAACAAACAAACAAACATTTGAACTTATTTGTAACTTTCACTTGTATTCTAAGTTTGTGATATCACAAACATTACATTACATTTACATTAAACTCTAATCGTTTTGAAACGCATTGTTAAATTGCTGCAATAAAAATGATATATTAACTGCTTTGGAAAGAGCATTCGATCACGCACAACCAGTTAGAATCTAATTGCTAGCTAATTTTCATCAAATTTAGTTGTTTCAATAAAGTGGTTTCCCTTCTTAAAGTGTATACAAAAAGGATAATCATGCCAAAAAGGGTAAATGATAGAGGGAAAGTAGCTAAGTGTGAATTTATTAAGTTATTAAGCCTTACCAGAAAAATGAAAATTGCAGAAAAACAAGAGTTAAATAAACAAGAAAAAGAACAACTAAAACAAAACTAAAAAGAGGAACAAGCAGTTTAAATTAGTTGGCTAGAGAAAACATGAATTTTGGAAACCCATCCTTCTGTTAGGAATAGTTTGAAGATTTCCAGCTTTTTTTACCCTCTCCTACCTGTTTTGGAATCGAGAAGCGCTTTAAGCAGAGAACAAAGAACGAAGAATGGAAAACGGAAACGGAAAGTGGGAAAATACAAAGCGGACAGCACTCTTATCAGACACACATCCACTATTCACACTCATCCACAACAGGCACAACGTCATCAGCCGGGAATAGCGGACGGGTCGTTGAAACAATGCCGGAGGATTCTGACACTGGATGGGCTCACCTCTGGAGCGTGGGATCGCCATTGGCACGCAGCCGGTTCTCCTTGATGCTCTGAAACCAATTGGGTACATCTACTTTGGCTATCTCATACGTCCGGATGAAGGGCTGCGCCAGCAGCTCCGGATACTTGGGTCGGTCCTGATGGTTCTTTGTGAGGCTGCAAGTAAAGATTGTAAATTAACAATTGTTTTGTTGTAAAATGGCCAAAATGTTTAGGCAATATATTAGCACCACCCACCACTTGATGACGAAATCGCGAAACTCCTGACTAAAGTTGAAGCCCTCGCCGTATGGCAAACACGGTGGCTCCGAGTCCAGCACTTTGGTGAGCACCTCGAAATCCGTGTTGCATCCTTCGTACGGGGATCGCGCGGTGGCCAGTTCCACCAGCGTTATGCCCAGCGACCACACATCGGCGCGAATGTCGTACTTTGGTTTCTTGGGGTCGATCCGCTCCGGCTGTAAGTTATAAAAGTTATTTAGTAAATAATATACTATAAATTTAATTATATTTTCAGTAGAAAAATATATGGCTCACTACCGACTTTAAAATCAAAATGTATTTAATGCCAAACTAAACCTTACCACACGTGTACAATGTATTTGCTTAGTACTCACTAAATTAAAGCTCAGTTCAATTTAAATTTTTCAAATGTTTTACTTGCAAGTTGTATGCCTATTGGAATAGCTCGATTGGGATTGACTACTGATATCGCCAAAGTAAAATCTACCTGCGTACATACACGTTCCCGATCACGTTCATTATTATTAAAATAACATAAGTCATGACACCTACCGATTAATCTACACAGACCAAATATATTTTCTCAGAAATTTAATGAGCTGTGAGCTTGAAAGTAAACAAATTCACATTACAGAATTGAATTATTGAATTATTAGCAAACTCCCATTGAGTTAAATGTTGATATAAAAGCAATATATATATATATATATATATATATATATAAATATATTAAGTAGTTTTAAAAACTTGGTATTAAAAACTTAGCAAACTACTTATTGGGAGCTATGAACAAAGCTTTTTAGAATAGGAAATAGGAAATATTTAAAACCAAATATTTGCCATATTTACTTAAATTTATATTTGAATTTAATATTATATTTTCATATTTTCAGATCTTGATTTTTACTATTCCATTTTTTTATCAGTGCAGGTTTAAAACTATTTAGTGACTGTTTAAATGTGCTAAAGTCTTACAAGACCCTGCCTGAAGCCCTCTTATTAAGTTATGATCTTTGAGGTAAACCCACCGCCATATATGCTGCACAGCCGGCTGATCGAGTGTTGGCCTTGGAGTCCACCAGGCGACCGCTGATTCCGAAATCACAGAGCTTGATGTTGCCACGCTCGTCGATCAGAATGTTCGAGGGTTTCACATCGCGATGGATGACCCCGTGCTTGTCCTTCAGATAGGACAGGGCATTGACCGTCTGGGAAATTAAAGTGGAATGTTATTAGTTGTAATCTATAAATCAAATTACTATTTTAAACATACCGCCACAGTGACCTTGCCAAGGATTCGTTCCGGCACTGGCTTCTTGGAGAGCTTGAGCAGCTTGTCAAAGCACATGGACATCAGTTCCATGCAGATCCAAACATCCGGATCACGAACAAAGCAGCCCAGGCACTTGACGATATACTTGCAGTCGTGCGACTTGAGCACCACATCCAGATCCATCAGGATGCGCTTGTTCTCCTCGGCGTTGCCAGTGCGTCGCATCTGCTTTACGGCGATGATCATGTTGCTGGACAGGTGCATCATCTTCACCACATTCCCGCTGGTCCCGTTGCCCAGGTCGCCCAGGTGCTTGAGGTCATTGATGTCCGTCGGATACTGCCGCCCATTGATGTTCAGCTTGCCCGTCTGCTCCATGATTATCTTTAGCTTTTTATCCGTCTCCGAAACCGGAGGATGCGGCGGCGTGGGCAGCGGCAGTATCACAGGTCTCGTCCGGTTAATGCCGCTGCCGCTTGAGGCTGCAAGAGAAAAAACAATAAAACAGGTGGCTAGTTTCGTGATGAAAGGGATAGTGTACATTGTACAGTTTTACATCAATATTCTGAACATAATTCAATATCAATAATTTATATTTACTAATAATTATACATTTTTAATTACTAAAATAATAAAATTGTGTTTTTAAAAGCATCACATTGTTATTTTAAGTTTAATATGTTAAGAAATTGGTTTAACTATGGGGCTGAAGAATTTTTTTGGAAAATGGAAAAAATGCTCATATCCAAAATGTATTGCCTATTTTAAGGGATCCAAGCCTTTATATTTCCATCTCAGAAACCCTTAACTACTATGAAAAAATAGACTATTTCAGACAATGAAAATATAATTAAATACCGATTATTGCCCACTGTGCCATTTTGAATAAATGTATGTGTGTGCGTGTGTGTGTGGGTGCGTGAAGAGGGAGAGAGAATGAGAGCAATTTTGTTTTTGTTTGCGAAGTTATTTTTCATGGCAACAATTCAAATCAACAATTAGCAACTACAACAACAGTAAGTCATAAAAAATAGCGTTATTTGTAAGCATGCGAAAGAGGAGACGAGGCAAAACGGCCGATGAATGTGGGTGGTCGGGGGCAGAGGAGGGGAAATGTGAGACCCAAAAAAAAAAAAAAAACAAAAGCAACGGGCATATCAAGACATTACTCCGGAAATGCCAAAAAGTAACCAACGAGAGAGCGAGAGCGAAAAGCAGAGCGAGGGAGAGTCGCACACGCGCAAAAGTAAATAAATAAATAAACAAACAAAAAAGTAAACAAGAAAAAAACACTTGATGGCCGATGAAAATACAGTAAGAAAAGTATGCAAAACGAGACATAAATATATGTCAAAAAGAAGAACAGAAAGGGAAAGAGAAAGGGCGTCGGGTGGAAAAAGGGGTGGCACCGACAAGTTGCACCCACACACACTTGAGGTCAAAATACTAGCGGTATTTACATAAATTAAAAAAAAAAATTATGGGTTTGAAAAAAAAGTGCCAAATCAAATTAAATTATTTTCAATATTACTTGAAGCAATATAGGTATTATGTATATATTGGACGTAATGAATTTGTTCACCTCTTTTGAAAATGTATGATAATAAGAAAATATTTTCAAGAAAGAAAAAAAAACAATTTTTCAAAAAGTGGAATACACGTTCAGAGAAACTATAGCCACTAATCTAATCGACTAGTAATGTTTTCGATTATTCAAAAACCCATTAACCATTTTTTGGCGTTCATGAAAAACTGTCTATATATCAGAAATTGTTAATCTAATCGACTCGAAAATTTGTGGTCGCGGTGCACAGTTGTTAATTCCACTGTAGATTTTTGGGGCCTGACAAAGGCCGAAAACAAGTTGGCTTCGCTTTTGGTTTTCGCACTTTGCCGCCCCGCCTGTCTTATCTATGCAATCGGAAAAACAGACCGGGGAAAAAGTGGAAAACGCAGGGGTATTTACAGGGTTGATGGGTGCTGGAATGGGGGATTATGAGCAGCTGTTATGCAGTCGGGAATCGATAGCGGTTGCCCTTTGTTAGCGGAATTCAAATACTCAAAACCAAAGGCAAAAGCCATCCAAGAAAACGAGCACTTTTCTTATCGCAATTTAAACACACGCACAGCCAATACACAAGCACACAAACACCGGCAGCTCATTGGGCAATGACAATTTATTAACAAAATATTTACACATAAGCGGACAAAAGATGGTTTTGTGGCTTGCGGTTGGCGCTTCGGTGTATATAGATTTTTGGTGACCATTTTTGGGGATCACGATTTTTCTCAGCCCTCCTCTTTTATTACCACTTACAAACTGCCTACAGTTGTGGTCAACATATTAGCACTTAATCTGCATATGTCAAGGAAGCTCAACAAAGATTTAACCTGTTTAAAGTTCGATCTTTCTGGGAACTCCCGAGTCATGTTGAACTTTTATCAATGCCGTTTTATGTGAGTTTGATATTTCTTGGAACATGATTAGGTGGTGTTTTACAAATCTCTAGGGATTATAAAGATTTCAGGCCACAGTGACAAAATTACCGGATTTGAAAGTACGTGTTATTTTTATTCTGAAACGGATTTAGAATCCCTTTAGTGTTTGATAAAGGACTTATGGTCGCTACCGTTACTACAAAATAAATGTAGAACATTAAATTGCAGAGTTTACAAATATACCAACAAATAGTACTTAAAGAAAAATTTTAAGGGCTGATATCAAGCAAGTATTTTTTTGAAAATTGGCATGTGGAAAGGTAACTTTTAAAATTTGTGTTATAGGAATTGTAATATCTGAAGACGGGATTTGGAGCATGGGCCCATAAGTGATCTTAAAATTTGAATGTAAGAAATACCCAAAGATTACAATAGAACGGATTTAGCATTGCTACATATGCTAAACTAGAAATGAAATTTGAGATAAGTAAATCTTTGTCTTTAGAGAAGCCCATATAGTTGACACTCCTCACTAATTTATGTAGGTATAGATTTAGGAACTTGTGTTGCAATATAAATAGTTACTTTAATAAGGATTTTAATGAGTACTCTCCATGACTTTAGGTATGTGTAAATATTGGAGATTCGTTTTTCCTTATCGATAGGCTTTGGGATGTAATTATTCTCCATGAAGTTGGGTACGTACAAATATCAAGGATTTATTTGCCTGTACCATTATTAAATATAGAATTTTGAGGGGTCATTTAGATAGCCCATCCGAGTATCTTCTATCGTAATTCATGTACATATAATTTGTACTAAGGACTTACGTATGGGTAGAGTGGGCGTGGCTCGCGGTACTCTGGTTGTGGGCGGGGTATATGCTCCGCCAAAGGCGCCCGGCGACGAGGCTGCGGATGCGAATGAGGCAGATGCGGATGCAGAGGCGGATGTGGACAAGGACAAGGCGGTGGCAATTGGTGCCGCCTGAGGAACTGGAGGTGCTGGCCGCTGGGCTATGCTGATTCCAGAGCCCAAGGGCGGTATGTGGGCGGCGGATGTGGCTGCGGATGCGGATGTTGCCAGTGGCGGAACGCGGGAACCCGAACCGGAAACGGAACTGGAAACGCCTGAACCACGAGCACCGGAAAGGACGATCTGACCGTGGGACTCATTTTGTTTCTGAAGTTTCGCCTCCAAGGATTGCAGGCGACTGCCGATCGTCTCGAACTCAATGGTGGACATATTATTCTGTTTAAGTCCTTCGATGCCTGGATTACTACACTAGATTTTTGTTTGAATTTAATTTGTATTACTATTGGATTGGTTTATATTGTTTCAATTTGTTTTCTCGGCACTTCTTCGATTTTTCTCTCTCACACACACAAACACACACAAATGCGCGAGTGTGAATTTTGTTTTGTTGTGCGCGGTTTTTGTTGTTGTTTGGCGGCACACACACACACCAACACCCGCACACACACAGGGGCGCTGCGTTGAACTTTCACACTTGCACAAAAATAACGGATCGCTGGACTTTTGTTGTTGGCGGCCACAAAAACAAAATCGAAAAAAGGAAAACACTGTCACTGTGCGTCGGAGAGAGATAGCCTCACTTACACACACACACTCCCTCTCTCTCTCGTTCTTTTTCAGCAGCAATGGCAACAACAACTTGCGATTTTTTCCTCCTTTTTTGGGAGGATATTTCGTGGGTATTTGTCCTTTTGACGGGTCGGTTTTTTGGGTTTTTGGGTTTCGGTGATCGTTTTGTTTTGCGGCCGCAGGCGGCGGTATCACTGGCACAATTCTAACGCTCGGTTTTGCTCGATTTTGCTGCCCAAATCGCGTGTACAATCCAAAACAGTGTGACCGCAGCGTCACCACAGAAATATACTGAGCAACTCTAGTCAATACACTAAAACATGCCAGGTAATTGGGGCGAAAATACCGATAAGATAACACAACCAGAGATGGTCAAGGCAACGGAATATTAAGTAGTCGTTCAACTAAATTATAAAAAATACATGTGGATATAACTCATTAAAATATAAAAAAAGATAAGATAACTCTACAAAATCTTAATGCGTCGATGGGTCAATAATATTGCGGTAGGGATGACATATGTAACAAACATTGGTGTGATCTAATCTGATTAATTTATCACTCTTTTTTTACGACAATGCTCAAATGCGAAAGCACTAGTAAAATAAAAATGAAGAAAAACGAGATTTTTTAAAATTAAATATATTCGATCATTCGATAATTGATTTATTGCTTGGTGAGTGATAAGTAGGGAAAAAATTAGCTAGTCGTGCCGGGAAATTAATATCGCGACACGTCCTCACTAAACTTAAGTGTAGTGCTGTGCAGGGTGCCAAAGTATAGCTATAGTGTTGGGCACGAGTGGCGGAGCATGTGTGTGTGTATGTGACCGACAAAGTGCAGTTTGGAAAGGAGAAAAAGCGTTTGAAAAACGCCACAATCAATCAAGTCCTGCCCAAATGCGGTAGAAATTGCATCCACATCCAATAGGTCTTGCAATCCAATCCTCTGGGTCCACAGAGAGTGCGCCACAAAAACGCCGGAGAAAGTCGAGGATAACGGAGAGGAGGATAATATATAGCAAAGAGGATTGCCAAAATGTCTCGACGTCCGCGACCAATACCAATTTCCATCTCCAAGGAGCCGGAACAGGCCATGTAAGTCATCCGCCACCGCCGTTGTCGGTGTAATCTCCGCCAGAAATAACTGGGAAAACCTACTTGGTTAACATGCCACCTCTTTTAGAGTCCCGCCACGCAACTTGGACTCGCGCGCCACCATCCAAATTGACGATCAGACCTTCGACATCGATGCGGATAGTTTGGAGAAGATCTGCGATCTGGGACGCGGCGCCTATGGCATCGTGGAAAAGATGCGCCACCGGCAAACGGACACTGTGCTGGCCGTCAAACGTATACCCATGACCGTCAATATTCGCGAACAGCACCGCCTTGTCATGGATCTGGACATATCGATGAGGTCCAGCGATTGCCCCTATACGGTGCACTTCTATGGGGCCATGTACCGCGAGGGCGATGTATGGATCTGCATGGAGGTGATGAGCACCAGCCTGGACAAGTTCTATCCGAAGGTCTTCCGCCACGATCTGCGCATGGAGGAGAGCGTGCTGGGCAAGGTCAGCTGGGGAGGAGCCGGTCCGGGAAGATGGGGGTTAATCTTATCTGGGATCTGGGAATCGCCCCGTTTTACTTACACTCTACTCTGTATACACCTCACAGATTGCCATGAGCGTGGTCAGTGCGCTGCACTACCTGCACGCCCAGCTGAGAGTCATCCATCGCGATGTCAAGCCCTCGAACATACTGATCAATCGGGCCGGTCAGGTCAAGATCTGTGACTTTGGCATCTCAGGTGAGCATGGTTCACACTTACTCCCCCCTTTCATGCTAATCTTGGGCTGACTTTTAGGCTACCTCGTGGACTCCATTGCCAAGACCATCGATGCCGGCTGCAAGCCGTATATGGCCCCGGAACGCATCGACCCCCAGGGCAATCCGGCGCAGTACGACATCCGGTCGGATGTTTGGTCGCTGGGCATCAGCATGATCGAAATGGCCACCGGCCGATATCCGTATGACAATTGGCGGACGCCCTTCGAACAACTGCGACAGGTGAGTGCTCCAAATAGGGTCATATTCCCCCTTTAAATTCCTTAAAAGGCTTTGCTCCACTAAATTGGCGCAATTTCATGGGAAAACAGTAATCATATATCAGCTATATCGCCTGTAAACATAAAAATGAATCATTTTGTGGTTGAATACCCCATATATTCTTATAAATCCCAACAACTAAAACATTGTGTCGATGAGTGAAAAAAGGCAGTCTTTACTTACTTGTAAATTCCTAATTCCAAGTATATAAAGTTAATAAGTTAATTTGCCTATTGCGTAAAGTTAGTGTGATTTTAACAATCACAAACTTGCTATTAAACCTAAAATGTAATTTTAAAAATTTGCTGATATGTTAAATTATCTTTTTTAATTCAAACTGCTATATAGGAAAACAAAATAAATTGTGCAATTTAAAATATTAAACAAAAACGCATATAAATTAGCAAACAGAAACTAATTCTTAAAAACAATTTAATTGTAATATTAACTTTGTTTAAATTTACTGAAACAAATTTAGTAATCTCTTAAAATATTTTTGGGGTAAAAGGCTTTGGGAATAGAAAGCCAAAGATTAAAGTCTATAAAACTCTGATTATTGAACCCTTATTCAAACTAAGTCTGGATTTTGAATTATAAACAACACATCTCGGTTGTGTGTGTATTTTAAGGATTATATATAAGTATAAGCTTTTCCCCAATTCGTTATAAACTATTATGATTTATTTTCCAGGTGGTTGAGGATGATCCACCGCGTCTGGCAGCGGGAACCTTCTCGCCGGAGTTCGAGGACTACATCGCCGTCAGCCTGCAGAAGGAGTATATGGCGCGGCCCAACTACGAGCAGCTGCTCAAGCACAGCTTTATCGTGGAGCATCTGCAGCGCAACACGGACATCTCTGAGTTTGTGGCCAGGATACTGGACCTGCCTGACACTCAGCCGGCGCAGTAGGTTAATGGCCGGGTAGCAGGTCAATGGTTAACCCTTGAACCCCTCAGCCGTGCTCGTGCCCGTGTAAATTGCCGCCGTCTTCTTCTAGCATGCATTTCGTACATTTTATAATGTGTGTCCCCGTTTGCGTGCCAGCAAATCAAAAAAAAATATATGAATGAAATCCAAGGAAAATGAACAGCAATCAGCTAAAGCTAACCGAAAGATTCAAAAATTAAAACTGCATAATTATTAATTTAAGTGAGAAGCAACAGCAAGATAACCGTTACTAGCAATCTGCAACATGCAATATGCAACCTTCGCCTTGCAACGCTCAAAAATGGATAACCGAACCGTGCCTCCCAGCTGGCGATGCTGCTGTCTTAAAAATTAAATAAAAAAAACAAAAACATTTAAACATATATATTTTAAAACAATAATAGCTAAGTCTACGAAAGCAAAAATGAAACGAAAGCAAGCAAGCAATGAATGTAAAAACGTACTAAACTTAAATGATAAATTGTAAACTTTTTGAACACCAAAATAGCCGAACAGAAAGTGTAATTGTAATTATAATTGTTTAACAAATATATATTACGTGAAATAGCTAATTAATGCTGAAATTTTGTGTGACTACTTGTTTTTAAAAATATGCGTTAAGACGTAAACAATTGCAAAGTTTAATTGTGATTGGTAATTTCTTCAAATCAAAAATTGGTATGTTTCCTAACATTGCATTTTTTGATAACTCAATTTAATTAAAAGATTACTCATAAATAAAAGAAGGTTAAGAGCATCGATTACAAATTTAAAGAAAAGTATAATATTTAACGGTTTCTATCGCAAAAAAATATAAGAATTAATTTTTTTTTAGTTTCATACATATTTGCTATATAAAATTCAAAATCGTTTCTGTTGTAAAGAATTCCATACCTTCGGTTAGGGGTATCGTGACATACAACATCGATATATTTTCAGCTGTTGCAATTTCAGGGATGCAATGAAATACATTTTTCAGACACTGACGTGGGCAGTGGGGATTTCAAGCCCCATACTTTACACTCAGAGTGGGTAATAAAATTAAAAGTAAAGAGTATTTGAGAAAGTTTCCAGGAAAGTTGTAGAAAAATATTACTTAAATAACTGGTTAAAAAATTTTTAAAATTAAATGAAGGTAATATTTTTTAATTGAGAAATTTATAAAAAAATAAAGTTTTTTTTTTAAAGTAACAAATTATTATCCAGAAAGCAGGCTAGCTCGTTTGTATAAAATAACTAAATTAATTATATATAAATAAGTATTTATTTGAGCACTCGATCTGAGTATCCCTTATAAATCATATTTACCTGCACCCCTGTTTTCGCATTAGCTGTACTTTAGCTTTGTGATAAGGTTGTTTTGTGGAAAATATTCTGATATTTTGAGGGCCCATCCCTAGCTGCGGGTCATAAAACTCCAATAATCTGCTCGACTACGTGAAGCACTCAATCCGACGATTAGATAGCTTAAGAAATGGCCAGCGCACGGAACATTTTGTTGCTCTCCTCGTCGCGTTTGCACGGTCATGGATATTTGGAGCACGCCCGCGGTCAACTGGAGGATCTCTTCAAGGGGTAACTATAACCAATACAGCTATTTTTGTTGCAATATGAATTAATACATAAGAAATTGGCATTTATATTGTATTTTTTAAGGCTCCCACTTTGACTTTTTACTTTTTTATGTTAAGTGCACAAAAACACTCTTAAATAATCAATATATTGTATTTTTATAAAAACCTAATCATCAATATCAAAAAACAGAATAGATAATTTTATAAATGTTTAAATATTTCTTAACTTTCTACTAAAATTGGATGTTATAATTAAATAAAAATTGCATTTTTATTAGACATATAAACCAAAAGAGTAAGTTGTTATCAAGTTTCCATTAAAAAAGGTTTACTATTAAATAACACTTGGGATCAGAAATCTTTTATAAATGATCTTGATGTCAAATAATTTTCTTCAAGTCAAAAAAAATGGGTACTACAATTAAAAATGATATGATGAGGTGATCTTAAAATAGTGAGAACAAAATGGAATTTTTTAACTTTATCTAAATTCTGTTTATTGTGTCCTAAAAAATTTCCAAATCGAAATTCCTTGCAGAGCCAATGTGAAAACGGTGCTTTTTGTGCCGTACGCTCTGCGGGATCATGACAAGTACACTGCCACCGTGCGGGATGCCCTGCAGCCCTGGGGATACAATGTGGAGGGTTTGCACACGAAGGCGGATCGGGAAAAGGCTTTGAAGGAGGCACAGGCCATCTTCGTGGGCGGCGGCAACACCTTCGTCCTGCTGCGCACCCTCTACGAGATGCAGTTGCTCGACCCGATCCGGGAACTAGTGCTCCACCGTGGACTGCCCTATGTGGGCAGCAGTGCAGGCACGAATGTGGCCACCAAATCCATCCACACCACCAACGACATGCCGGTGGCCTATCCGCCGAGCTTCGAGGCCCTGGCCCTCGTCCCCTTCAACATCAATCCGCACTATCTGGAGCCGGAGCTGGGCAGCCAGCACAAGGGCGAGACGCGGGACGAGCGAATTGAGGAGTTCGTGGCCTACCACGGACTGCCTGTGCTGGGTCTGCGCGAGGGCACCAGTGTCCGTGTCCAGGGCGAGAAGGCCACGCTCCTGGGCGATCGCCATGCCAAGCTCTTTAAGCCGTAAGTCGATTTCTACTTTGGCGTACGGGTTTCATTAAAGTTAATACTTAATATCATTATTATTAAAAAACAAGTTTTTTATTTAATTAAAAACGTTCATATTCAATTATATTATTCCCAATCTATTTGTAAGTCAATACAACTCATAGACGTTCTAATTTCAAAACGTTACTCCCATGACAATAATGATCTTAAATTTTACTATAGTCCCAACTTCTCTAATACAAATAAGTCTTGAGCACATCAACACAAGTTGATTTTAAAATATTTAAATAAACATTTCAAACTTTCATTAAGTTTAAACAAGTTCTTATATATTTTTTTGAAGAATTCTACGAAGAATTCTAAAATAAGTGTTAAACCCTTCAAAATTTATTGTTTTACACAATATTACTTTCGTTCAGCCAATACATTTCATATTTTCATGTTTTTATTATCATAATTTCATATTATCATCATTTATTAAATATATTTGTTTAAATTTTTTGCAGTGATGGCAAAGCTGAGGAGCTTGCCCCCCAAGCGGATCTGAGCTTCTTGCTGCTGAAATGAGGATTCACCACGAACCACTTTAAACGATTGAGTTAAAGAAAACATCTAAATTTATTGTACATATGCACATACATAATTTGTATTATTCTGCAATAACAACAATTCCTATACATAAATAGTACACATATACAGTAATTTTATACTATGACTAAATGTAAAAAAAGGTTTTATTTTTTTTTTTTTTGGGACAAGGGGAGGAGGACTTCTCCTGGCGAGTGTTCATATATATATATATATTAAATTTTGAAATAAATTAATCGAATTTCCCCTTCGTAATCGTAATAATAAGAATTTGACTGGCAGACTTCTTATTCGATGCTAAGACTGATGTGCTGGCAAATGGTCAAAATTAACTACTAGTCTCGTTGTTACAGTAGATATCGGCTAAGAGAAGCTGGCAAGCACTTAATAATACAAAGTTTAAAATACAATTTCACCTGTTTTTTTTTTAAGTGTGTTAATTTATTTACAAAAGTCATCTATGGGATTTTTATTGTCATACAAAAACGTGGCATTATCTTAACAATACTTTTTTTTTTTAATTAGTTTTCCCTTTCTTTTTCGTTATGTTGACGGAGTTATATATTCTCTTGGCCGATATCTAGTTTGTTTTTTTTTTACATTTTTTACTTGACAAAGTAGAAAGTAAGCACTCCTAAATTTATACCAGTTTTTCTATAATATTTCCTTTTTTGGCACACCGTTTTTGAGAGAGCCCATTCATAGGGATTGTAACACGTTGAGGCAAGGCGGCATTTCATTTGTTTGTTTTTCGTACAGCCACATCGTTCGTTTCACTTAGATCGTAGTAGTATAACACTTAGCTTAACTAGTCATTTAAATAGTAGTCAATGGTGCGCCTGACTAACGTATGAAAGATAGGAATTGTAAATAGAGTTAGGCGGCGTATGCTAAGTATTTACATGCGAAAATTGAATGTCTGTTTGAAATGGCTCGAACAACTGTCCTACAACTGTCCATTTACGTTTAGTTTAACTACAACTAATTGCTGTTTACCATTTTGAGCATTGAAAGTTTCACTTTAAAGCAAGCAACAACGGGAATTGCCTAGGCCTAGACACTAAGTTGGGATTGAGAAAGGTCCTCTACAGGTCTTACACTTGGATGCCACCTTCGAAATTGGTTTCTAAATGGGGTTTAAGCCTTTTGGGTGCGAGTATAAGATTGCGCATAATAAGTCCTGCATAAGATCTATTCGACATACACACACACACACACACACACACACACACTTCAATCACGCGATCATGTACACATGGAAATATATTAAAAAGGAACTGATGATATAACAGGCAGGAGCAGGAGCTGGAGCTGGCGAAAGTTGCGATTGGATCCCTGCTATTTGTGCAGAATACTTCTGTCCTCGTAGCGAATGATGGCGTCGCCGATCTGCTTGCGGGACGCCAAATGGATGCACTGCTCCCGGCCACAGCGCTCCGGCTGGCTCTCCGGCAGCGATCCGCCGCGTGCCAGGTGATTCCGCACATCCTGGCCGAAGCGAAGGTTCGGCTCCACGCCACGCAGTATGTGCACCGAGTGCTGTGCGGCCACGAACATATCGAGGATGCTCTCCACGCCCGGTGGTCGCGTCTCCTCGCCGGGCTGCAACAGCAACTGGTCGATGTCCAGGTCGCTGCGGATGATTGGCAGTCCCTGCGGATGCAAAAGCTTGCGGGCTGTAATTGGAGTAGTTAAAAAAAAAAGGGATAAGTCATTTTAGCCAATAAACATCAAAAACCCCTTGGCAACTATCCTCACTTTAGTTGCCATTTATTTATTAATTCAGTTCTTCCCTTGATCTCTTCTCATATGAAGGGTAAATGAACAAGTGAGCAAATGAAAATTCTGGGTAAATGAACAAGTGAGTAACTTAACTCTAGGGTGAATGAACACTCCGAAGTGAACAACAAAATGAATGTTTTTGGAATTCAGTCAAGTGTGCAATGCACTTATGAGCAAACCAAAGCCACCACTCACCCTGGACATAATCCCGACTGTAGAAGGCGATCACGTCGTGGTTGCGGCGATCAAAGTAACCGCTACTCTGGCTGACGTCGCAGGTGTCGCACTCCCGGCAGAACTGCGCCCAGCGGCATGGGTACATCTGGAAGCCGATCGGCGCGTACACCTGGAAGCCCTGTATCGTGTTCATGCGCACGCGGTTGAGGAAGTCGGCCTTGAAGGCCATGCCCGGGGTGGCCAAAAGCACGAGCGATTCGAGACCGAGCTTGGGCAGCGCCAGATCTGCCACCACCAAGCTGAGCAGCTGGCGCGGTCCGTACATGGAGGCGTGCAGCAGCCAGTCCTGCGGATCTACCGGATTGCTCAGCTGCTCCGGCAGCCGTATGGATACCCAGGCGATCCGGGAGCCATCTGTCTTGTATTTGGAGGACAGGTCCAAGGCCAGCGTCTTCAATGCCTTGAAGGGATCCTCGTCACCCTTGCTGGGCGAGTCCAGGCGGTACATGAAGATCTATGGGGTAAAACGCAGGATTTATTCTGCAACTACAAATTGTAACTGTGTGTGTGTGATCTCACCAGCAGCAGGAAAGTGTTGTCCTGGTTTTGCATGCAAATCCTCTCATATTGTTCCACAAACTGCAGAGCATCCGGCACCTGGTGCTCAAAGGCGGGCACCAACATGGCAATTCTCGTGCTCTCCGTTACATATGGCGATGGGACCACCTCCACGCGACCCAGTGGCTTCACCACCTCAAAGCTTTTGACCAGCAGTCGACGACTCCGGCCCGATCCCTCCTGCAGACTGAGGTGCAGCTGGTAGTCCATGCCCCTTGTGGCATCGAACTTCCGGTAGGCACTGTGCAAGCTGTGGTAGCTCAATCGCGGATGCTTGAGGGCCGCATACTGCAGCGCTATCTCCAGCACTTTGGCAAAGTCCAAAGCCTCGATCCGCGAGAGCGGCGCCACCGCGTGCTCCGCATTGCCGTGCGGCAGGAAGCTGTGCGTCCCGTTCAGCAGCTGCCACGTGAGGATGTCGTGGCGCGTCTCCGGCGCACTGGGCGGCGGCACGCCCAGTGGCCAGCGGATCTCCAGGATCTTATTCGAGATGCTCCCGTTGGCGATGCGATATGACTTCTGCTCCAGCGCATAGCCCCGCTCCTGCACCTTCTCGAGGTGGTGCTGCGAAACAAAGGGATTTATAAATATATATTTTAAAATTAAAATAGAATTATAATTCAGAGGTTTCTGAGACTATTAAGCATTATATTTACTATCCGAGGTAGTCCTAAATTATATTATTTATTTAATATATATTCTGTTGCAATTTCCATTGACCATTTTAAAAAGTTTAGTTTTATAAACTTTTTAATTTCAGTTAACTATTTTGAATTTATTTCATCGATCCGAATCGTTTTTATTAATTAATTATAAAATCGCAGAACTTTAGTATCTCCAAAGATAGGTTTCTGTAGCGTTGTGCGCGCTGTGTGTATTTTATAATCAAGAAAAACTAAAATCTTTTTAAATACGTTTCTATAAAATGGTTTTTAAATTTTATCGATTAAGTCTATATAATTTTCGATATCAGCGATATTTAAAATCGGACTTTTGAGTGATGTGCTCGCTATACACATTATTTTATATTCACCTTGGAGTAGTAGGCGTGCAGGCGGTAGAAGTCCTCGGGCGTCTGGACGGGATACACGGTGCTGGCATTGCGGAAGGCCTCCTCCTTGGCCAACTCGCTGAAGTCGCGATGTCGGCGGCCCGGCGCATCCAAAGAGTAGCTATACTGCCTCATGCCCTGCAAAGCAATAAAGATACAAATATATATATATATATATATCGTATATAGTACATATGGAGAGAGTTGGCCAAGGTCAAGGTCAAGATCTGAACGATTCCGTGGAAGGGTAAACGTGCTGGGGATCCCACGACTGCAATGCCACATGCTTGCATGAAGCGATCCCTTTTTACGATCCATAAAAAATGCCACTGACTGCCAAGAACGAGCATAATTAAATTAACAGTGTCGCACTAATGGAACAAAGATAGCCATTTCGATCGCGGATTTGCCCCCTTTTCCCAACCCGCTGTGCATTATTTCCCGCCCTCGTTTTCCATTCGGAGCATTTTTAATTGGCCCGCGCACATTAATCAATTCCCCGGCAAAATGGACCGCAGACCAGCTTTTGAAGACGCCGTTAAGCAAACTCTTTAGGGCAGTTAATTAAGCGGAACACTCCGGCAAACACACTTGCATATCTGCGTTTTTGTTTAGACAGCTGCAGTCGAAATAAAAACATTAAAAACGGTTTCAATAATCAACGAAAAACATAACTTTTAAAGTATTAAAGTATTTTCATAGCTCAATCAAAATCATCGATTCTATCGATATTAATATTATAAATCATTTATTCTATTTATTAAAGCAACTGAAAGTTCTGGATGTGTTAATATCGACACCAAATCTTTGGATTACATTTGTTCCATGCATAATTTTAATTAAGAAAGGTAATCGAAATATAAAATATATAAATACATAACGAAACGAAAATCTCGAAAAAAAATTTAGAAATGGTAATTTTTTTGTTTTCAACTGATCATATTTTTGGTCCCTAGAAAAGATGACAAAAACGTCTTCAATTGAAATTGGTATTATATTTAACCCTACGTACGCTGATGTGCAGAAACCACACATAGGAAATAAATCATTCCATGCTGCCCCACCGCATTAATAAACGCAAATCCAAACAAACCAATCGAAATCAAACGAACGTGTAGCTAACATCTCAACATCGACCAGCTAAAAAGTTCCATTTACTCACGGTTCTTCGACTGTTTATGCCAAACTACGCTGCTAGGTCATATACATAAATAGAGCAATAATCAGAATCGATAATGAGTAAGAGACACCACACCTTCGCTTTGGTTTAGAGGAAGTACAGTGTTTGCTAGTTAATTTATTAAATTTTTGGGTTTTTAAAAATGTATTTTTAAATCAGAACTGAAAACAAATTTACATATTTCAATGTGTAAAAATTTGAGTTTTCTGATAGCAATCCAAACTCATGAAGTTCTTAAGGAAAAAAATAATATATTTCAAATTTTTTTGACTTTACAAATCACTACTATATTTTTTAAATGAAAGAGGAATTAACAAATGTCTGTAACTATTAAATAAAGAAAAAGAAAACACCACTATCTTACGATTTAACTGTAGACTTTAAGTAGTTGCTCTCAAACTGTCACGATGTGAAGTTAACATTCACAGCCTCCCCGCCCAATGCCACGCCCCCTACGCACACACTTAATCGACGGAAAAGAAATTCTTGTGTTGCTACTTGGAAATTAAATAAACTGTGATGTCCATCAACTGAGTGAGGCTGGTCTTGCTTTGAATTTGGTTGCTCATCTGCTTTTTGCGTGAATTTGTTCGACCAGTGGCGTACGAAGTGAAGATTATGGGGGCCTAAGCCCCAGAGTCCAATCAGAAATTATGTTTTTTTTTTTTAATGGAAATTTGAACATATTTAAATAAAAAATACACGACCTTAAGTTTTTTTTTAATTCAATTTCTGGTATTAAAGAACATTGCTAAAACAAATCTTCTGATCATTGAAAATTAAAAAAGAAAATATGCTTTTTCATAGGAGAGTTTTTTGTCATTCTAGCATTGACCGCTATTCAAATTTTGTGATTTTATGTCTTGTTTTGGGTGAAATTAAAGTGTTAAAAAAATTTATAAACAAACAAACGAATTTGGGAGTGGAATTTTAAAGTTAGCCTAAAACCTTCAGAATGGACAAAGCCTTTAAGTTAAATTAATTCGTTTAAGTTCTTGCCTTTCTTAAATCGACAATACTGTATTATTTGCAAATGAACTGGTATTTTAGTAAATTATAATTTTTTAGACGATGGGACAAAGGCAAACCCCTTTAAAAACATAGAACGTACGTCACTGTGTGTGAGAGTATCTTTGCTTGTTGTTGGTGCTTGACTCTTTTTATTTTCTTTGGATTTTCAGGGTCACTGTTCAGCAGTGTTGGTCGAGTTTTTAGAAAGAACCAAAGCTGTTTGAATGCGTTTGCGTATTAGTATACGAATTATTACTGAAACATTATAATATATTTGTAGGAATACTAATATTTTGGGATTATTTTTAATTTTGAAATGTTTAGCCAATATTTTTGTAAATTTCAAAAGGGCTATAATTTTCAAGAAAAAAAAAAGCTGAACTGGTACCACTGATATTGTGTATCAATGAACTGATTTTTTTTGACCAAAGAACAAGATAAATTTGTATGTTCGAATGTGTGTCTGTCTGCCTGTACTTTTTCAGTCAATAGCAAATTGTTTAAATAAATAAAAACGACATTTAGGAAGACCGTCCAGATTGCACGACAGAATAGAATCTGAGATAGCTTAAAAAGCAGGCGGCAAATTAATTGAAGCATATACAATTTATTCTAGAAAAAATTGTGATTTATTTAATATATTCATTGAAAGACTGATAAAACAAATAATCAAAATATATTGAAAAATTGTTTTGAAAACAATTTACTTGGAAATGTTATTCTCCTTCGGGACAAAGTATTTACGCTGATAAAAAAAAAAATTAGTAAGTCGAAATATTTTCATTTTAAATTATTTTTCGCTTTTGATTTAATATTTAACCATGAAATTGAATATTTAAAATAGGATATTGGTCATATTTAACTTAAAAAGGGCATATTAAATTTTGGATTCAGCCAGATATGTACCTATGATATAATAAAAATTGGGGATAAGTTTTTTTGTTTGCCGTTTAAGCGTTTTTCATAATATGATTTCATTGCAATTTACTATGCATTGCATTTGATATTATGATTTTATATTTAACTTAAATGTGAGTAATATACTTTGTATCATATGCACCTATAGGATAATGAAAATTATCCACTTATTCTTTCCGAGAACGGGGACTCACCTGGAAGCTTTCCTGGCATCCGGCCACCCGACTGGCGTACTTGACACACCTCCCAATGTTGACGCTGTGGTCACTGGTGCTCCCAATCCGGACGCAGCGCTCCAGATTGTTGCGCATCTTACGGATGACACTGCTGCTGAGCAGAATGCCCGCCTCCAGGGAGCAGTAGTTGCGATCACTCGTCCCGGGGGCCTCCTCCTCGTTCGCCGGCGGCTCATTCGATTGGCCATCGGCGGAGGCACTGCCCGCCGGATCCAAACCAATCCGGGCACCACCCATATACAGATCGAATGTGATGCTCATGTGATAGAGCAGCTTCACCAGCTTGCGGGCGTCCACATAGACGGTGTCCGGCACCAACAGGAAGTAGTCATACTCATCCAGATAGTTGTCCGCTATATACTTGACCACGTGGAATGGCCGTCGACTCTCGCGCGTATCCGTGAAGCCCACAATGTTCTTCAGCTTGTAGTTGGTCTTCACACTGTCCGCATAGATGAAGAACTTGATCTTATTGACCAGGTGGGCCGTGGTTCGGTTGAAGGCCGTCGCAAAGGTGTTGATGTGCTCCTGCGAGGTCATCACCCCGATGAAGAGCTTCTCGCGGATCCCCAGTTCCGAGGAATAGTAGCGCGGACGAATCACATTTTTTACCTGCAAAACAGTAAACGTAATAAAGTATTTTGTAAAAAAAGTATTGAATTAACAGAATTGAAATTATTATTTGTAGATACTTAGTTTCTATTGAAAATTTCATTTAGGTAAATGGTAAACTGGTATTTGTCAGCAGTTAGTTAAGAATAAATAGCAAATTTTTATATTTTTCTCATTGTAATAAAAAAATTAACAAATAAATTTACTTTTACGATTTACAAAACCAGACGGTATTTTAAGTACATTTTAAGAGTTCCAACAAATAATGTTAAGCAATAATTTGCAAAACATTTTCTTCTAATGTGCTATTCTGCTTTTCAAAATCAGGCAGTAAATGTAAATGTTTAGTTTTGTAATTAGAAGAATGGAATGCCAAACACAAGACCCTTGGAACAACCAATCTCTCCAGTTTCGGGAATCATATTCAAAGCTCAACTATTCGATGAAATGGAAAAGGAGAACCTATCTGGAAAGCATCTCCAACGCATCAGGGTGAATAAATTCTTGATATCCAAGCAGATTGATCTGCTTGTGGTAAGGGGAAGACTTTGGTTCTATAATTACCAAACACGGTACGTGACTTTAGAAAACTAGTTTATTTTTAACATGAATCGCCTTCCTTCAAAGAATCTGTTTTTTTATTTAGCTTGTGATATACGATTGTAATATATTTTAATATAGTTCCAAAGAAATATACCAAAGCTATCTTGATTCAATTTTTTATTTCCGTTAGAAATCCAACTTCTGGCTTCTATGTAGTATTTTCTGTTAAGATTAAACAATTCCCAGCAATATGAGTAATATTATCTCTCCGTTTCCACCTGCCTATTTTTAGCTGCTGACATGCACTCAACCCAATAAAAGTGCGTTAAGGGTCTTTTATCTCGCCAATTACATCTATTTCCTCCACGCTAATGTACTTAAGGCAACTGCCTCGTAAAACATCTTATTCAAGTGGTTCCAGTTTTCTTTGCCCACTTGAAGGTAAGTTTTAATTCTTATTTTTTACGATTAGATGACTGTTCAAAGTTTGGCACGGTGACGAGGAATTCCCCTCGAAAAACAACTTTATCCACTATCTTTGTGTTAATGACTGAGCAGAAAAATGTTACCGATTGCGTTTCCCAGAATGCCTAGAACCGATGATAATGTCAGGTCATGGATTTAATACCATGTGATTTTAAAAGTTGACAACTGGATTCTCTGGTCACGTCAAATGGAATATTTTCATATTATTTATTGTGTCTTAAAAGAACCATGTGACGTATGGCATTTTAAGTCCGAATTAATATTAATTTATAATACTTTTGGATTAGTTAAATTTGCTTACAATTTTCTAAAGACAGCAATAAGCTTTTAAAAGTCAACTATACCATTTATTTTTTAAGAAGTAAGAACACGGAGGAATATGAAATATATTCATATAGTTCATTGTCGCACTCAAAACGTTTTTTAACAATTTTCTACAAAGTTTGTTCAGTAAATCTTCTTTTGTTTGTATTAAAATTAAAAATATTCTTTAGTATTTACTGCCATAAGACTGCTGTCAATACGAAGCTATAAACAAACGCACACCTAATATATGGCTACAAATAATTTAATTGTGTTTCTGCTTTCGTTTGGAATTTAATGGAATACTGAGTACTGGCAGAATTTCGCAGAACTGTATTATAGCTCTACGCCAAAAAACTTTTGTGACTCACTGTACAAGGTAATTTAAAAGAAGAAAATTAGGTAAATATACTTCGTTAAGCGTTTAAGTGGTCGTTTAACCGCCCTTCGAAATTTGCATACATGTAGCTGGCTAAGTAATTTACTGAGCGACCATCTTAACCTACTGTTGACCCAAAGAGATGCGTGCATGGTGGTCACTCCTCCACCTTGATTTCCACCTGAGTTCGTTGAGTAAACAATTGCCAGTTATGCAAGCACTTTGCTGATTTTTTTATTTATTTTTTGTCCAGGTAAATGTTGAACGGTGGCTGTGTGCAGTTTACAGGAATTATGGCTAATTAAAAATCGTTCTTAATAGATTTTTAATAACGGCAAACAAGCTGTTTGCTGCCGTGTTTATATGGCATCGTAAAACGGCCGGATTGGCCAGGGTCAGTTTCAATTGGTATTACTTCATGTTTTTTAAAAGACGCAGTACATGCAGGGAGTATTTCAATACATCCTCAAAGAACCTCTTTATAAAATTTGAAACAGAAAAAATATTTCTTTGCTTTGTAACCATTTTACCAGCAACATTAAAGAGGATACTTAAAGTAATTAAACTGTCATCAATCATTTAATGAAATGGTTAGACAGCATATTTTTAAAATATATACATGTGTGTACTATACACATAAGTTAGAAAAATATTGTTAAAAGAAAAATACGGGCTTTGAAATGTTAAAAGCCCAAATACATCGAGTATGTTTTGTAGAAAATAAATAACTTTATATACATAGTAAATAGTAGATTGAATCCCACTAGGAAAATAAAAAAGGTTTGAAATTCTGTGTATTATAGACAAAGTGTGTGTCTTTTGGTACACTAAATTGTTGATTTTTTAATGTTTTTTCTATGAATATTTTTTTTTTTGATTCTTAAAACGCTTGGGTCTCAAGATGTCAGTGATTCTGGCGGTAGAGAGGAGAGGAGTGGGAATGCGGAATGGAGTGTCGTCAACAGTTGCTAGCTGAATGAAAATAAACACTCGTCTGCGGCGGCAATTAGCAGTAATCACCTTAATAAATATATGTATTATATTAGTGAGCGAGCAAGAAGCACCGAAAAAAAATGTTATGGAAATCTAAAATGTATTGTAGTAAACCCATTATTGAAAAAAGTGTTTTTTAAGTAGCACAGAAGAAAAACGTAATTTAAACCAGAGAAGACTATAATAATTTTAGATATTATTCAGTCTTAATATTAACTAATTTATCTACAGAAATATGATTTAAAATGTAACATAATTTTAAAAACACATTTATACATTTTCATTGTAGTTGAAATTAATTAAGTAAGTATTTCGTATGAAAATAAGATTTTCTCACTGTGGAGGGCCAATCAAAGTCGCGTTAGGCGCGATCGAGAAAACCAATTTCAATTTCAATTTCAATTCGTATTTAATTGAATTGCAGGCAATGCAGTACGAGTACCTCGTTTCGTTGCGTATGCAATCGCTGCCCACTTAATGGGTCCATGTGGCGCTTTAATTGCCGCGATGGGGTCACAGCTTGATCCGCTGATCCACAGTGGATCGGTTCAAGATCTAAAACTGACCTTGTGCCAATACCACAGATAGATTCGGGCTAAAGAGACGGGACGCACACGCACATTTGCCAATCATCAAATGTGTAAATATCGCCGAAAGATAAACCACGGGTAAAATAACACCAAAAAAAAAACACAACGTCCATTTGGGCTAAGATCGCTCTCGAGATTCGTGCTTGTTCGGTTGGATGTTTTGTATCGTTTTTGGGTAAATAAAAATGCTTTTCTAAATATGAATGATGCATAGGAAACTCAATGAATAAACTTTTTTCAAAAAATCAACATTAAAACAGTGGTCGCTGTAAGCTATTTTAATACGAAATGTATTTATTTAATATTGTTACTAAGAAATCGCTTTAAAGGCGAATGTGTTAACGTTTAAAAACAAATTATAAGCTGAAATATTTAAATAGCTTCTTTTCTGAAATTTAAAATTTATTTGTTTTAAAAATCTTTGTTTGTTTGTATTTGTATTACCCGAAAAGCTGGAAGGAATGTGATTTTTGTTAATTATTGTGCAGGTTTTGAGATACAACTTTTTTGATGTGACAAATGAAAGCATTGTTTACTTTACAAAATTTCAATTACATAACATTTATATTTTATGATAAGAATACAAAAAATGTTTTACTGTGTTTTGTTGTCGTTAGTTTGCCAGTCGCCACTGTAAATCTATATATGTATGTAAAGCAGTTCCTAAAAACTTGTCGGCTTTTAACAATTCCGTAACAAGGCCGTGCCAGGCGCAAATGTGATTCACTAAAAGGTTTGTTCACCTGAACAATGAGTTCGCATCTTTGATCCAAATTCCACATAAACCATACACACCCGAGAATGGCTAATAAATTTCCCGCTGGCGGATAAATTCGCGCCACCGATTGAGGAAATCTTTGGGGCACGTGGGCCAAGTTAAAGGTAAAGATAACAACTGCTTTCAACAACCTTGTGACGTAATATGACAACAACGGAAGTGAGCCAAAGGGTTAGGAAGAGTTTTTATTGACGAACCGAGCAACCAGCAACCGAGCCAACTGGCTAACCGCCTTATCGATTGGCTGCCTTATCAGCGGAAAGATATTGCTAAGACGACGTCACCGGCACCCAAAACATCGGGCGAATAAGAACCAAAGGCATTTCCAATTTCAATTTCCATTTCCAAAAATTAATTAAACACACATTGATAGGGATTTTGTTTGTTTACTTGCTGCTGCTGCCCATGCAGTAAAGGCGTCTCTTTTCCAAGAGAAACAACAAAAAACACAGCCATGACAATATCCAACAACATATATATGTATAAAATATATATCTGATAAATACAGGCAAATAGGTTATTCTGTATATTTTATCATCTATTATTATATCGTTATGTCGAAATGGTCTTAATGTTAAATAACAAATTTTATCATTGGTTTCCGATTTTCTTAAAGTTTAAGAAAGTTAATTAAATGGCAGATAATTCAGTTATTAGTTCATATGTTTATTTGACACCATTTTGAATATAGTAGGTAATTCACTTAGTAGTTCATATATTCGACATCATTTAACGTTTTTTGTACGGAAACATTATTTAACCAAGCAATTAGTTTTAACTTTGATTGAAATATATTGTCCGTTCAAAACAACGAATAACCTTTGTGATAATATTCCCGAATTTAAGAGTATCAGTTCGAAGTATTCCTACAGCTTGCCATATTGTCAAATGTTGGTTTAAATTTTTTGGCTTGATGAGTCAGGGAGTGGGTTAAACTTGAACTTAGGACGCGATAAAATGTTCACAGTACCCGCACAGTGATTATATGACTCCTGTCGTCGTCGTCGGCATTTGGTGTAATAAATCTCCAGATAGCCATAGTCCCGATGGTGTAGTTTTTTATATGGCGACTACTTAAGGTGTGTTTGCTTTTGTAGGCAAAGTGTAATGAGCCGAATGAGTGATATCTGGAGCATGCTAGAGATTTAACACGGGGTTAGTTTATTTGAATAAGGCTTAGCTAATATTGTGCCAACGATTAAAACAAATATTTTGCCAACGATTATAAGTAGTTTATTTTTCATTCTTCAAGCTTTAAGGCACATCTATTTTTAGAGCTAGTGTATTTGTTATCCGAAATTAATGATTTTATAGAATCAAAAGTGATTCGATAATTCAACAATCCAAATTAAGTGATCGATTAGTTGATGTACTATTGATACATTTCTAATTAGATAAATGACTATTTTAAACTAATCGCTTGCGAGCTAATAAATTAAATGATTTGAGTGGGCTTGCAATAGAAAGGGGTTATACAGGCATAATATGTACTTCTAATTTTTTAAACCATTAGGGACTAATTCATTGTTGTTGGATTTAAGAAAGTGTTTTTTAAAAATCGTTTCCTACGCCTATGCAATAAGTGTTAATAACAAAATTGTTTTCGAATTAAAAACTATAATGGTTTTGCTTTATCCACAAATGCCCTTAACCCCCTTGTTCAGTCGACTTATTAAAGACGTCAATGAACCGTATTTAAAATCAATTATTTAAATTAACGGATCAGCACTCGGTAACCCCATGGTAATTGATTCAATTATGAATCGAATTGCTGTGTTGGTTGTAAGTGTAGTTAACTTATTCTATGACAGTTTTATAGCTTAAATGACTGACTTTGAGAATTGGTAAATCATGAAATTTGCAATCTCTATTAGTGTGCAAGTTTAGTCTACTTTAATTTCTTCATCTAAAAAGTTTTATTTACAAAACACATAGTTTCACATACAAAATTAACTGTGCTTACATATTGATTGGGTATTTCGTTCTTTTGTAAAATGTATTTATTAACGAATCTAATAGAATCCATAGATCTTAACATAAAAGTCTTAAAGATCCAATCCCCAATCGGCTTTATATTGATTGCCTCAATGACAGATGTCTGGATTTGTTTGCCTAAACCACTGAATCACTCAGCCACTGCAGAGTCGACACCTTTGCATCACAAAAAATACATATGTGCAGTTGCCCAGACATATGGCGTACGGATCAGGTACATATAGCATATATAGGCAGCTGGCAATCTCGGCTCGTTTTTTACATGTTCAGACAAAGAGAGAGAGTGAGCTGTGCAGCTGCAAATTGTATTGGATTGGACAAATCTTAATTGGGACAAGTGCGCCGTCGACCAGACACCGAGTTTTTCTAACGCCCGCGGGGGAGGCATCAAGTCTAGTCAAGTCCCCAGGGGCTTATGGCAATTTATTGGGGCCGCAACAGTACTATATCGTATCGTACCGAACCGTATTGTACAGTCTGCCTCCGAATAAATGCCTCGAGCCTCAGACTTCAGACCGGAAATGCGACGCGCTTTTCAATTAAGCCCCGCCAAGATGTTACCATTCAGATCTGCCGATCTGCCCGATCTGTCCGATTTGCCCGATCTGGGTGAGTTCAGTGGCAATTGTGGGAATGCCCCAACTCCCAAGCGGATCGTCGTCGCCCATAGAAACCACATCCACATCCCGCTGTTTCTGTTCATTATGAATGACTTCAGTTTTGTTCAGATTAGATCATGGAGAATTAAATTCGAGCTTCTGGTAATAGCATTATATAGATTTAAATTTGTTGAGTTAAGCAAATATGTCCGGTAATTTTTAGTAATTAAAAGATAACTATAAATTAGAAGATAGTTTAACATACAATCACTGATCGTTGAAGTCCACTTAATCAATTTTAGGATATGCAAAACTTTCACAATACCTAATTTAAGGAAAGAATTTATTTAATCATCCATAAACAATATTTATCACAAATGTATATTTGTAGGATAAACAAAGGAAACAATAGATTCTGGTTTGTATGATCTCATAGTTCAAAAATATATTTAAATTCAAAAGGTTAAAGGTTAAATACTTTTTCATAATCCACAAAATTGAAACATTTTACTCCTGCATCGTGATCTAAGCAATAAAATAGTACAAGCCATTTGTAATTTTAATAAATATTTAAGATTATATTGATTTACTAATTTCCAGGATCTTTCTCTATATAGATAACCTACTATTCATACGTCACTTGTGCTTATCATATGACAAGCTTTTCTTAATCATCACGTTTCAATCGTTTGATTATATAATCGGAAAACAAACGTTTTTTATGTCATACTTGTTTTTACTTTTATCTTTATAGAATGAAAAGATTATCATATCTTGGCTTTCATAAAGCAATTGACTCATGGCATCACCAATTGAGTGGCAGAATTTGCTCCCGATGGAGATTTAGTATTTCGCAAATAGGTTTTGTTTGCTTCTCCTCCATCTAGATTCACTTGTTTGTCCATTTAATCAAATATTGGCGAACGCAAATCGCATTGTTACGGGTTTACCTCTTGATTTGGTTCGGCTTGGTTTTGGTTTTGGGATTCGGTTTCGGTTTCGTTTTCATTTTCAATTAAAATCTTGCGCAACTTTGTACACCCGATAAGCGGGTATATTTATAGACCTAGTGCTACGCCAGCCAGTCGGCTGATAAGTGGACATAGAAAAAGCAAACCTATTGATCGGCCAGAAAGACGATCTTTGGGGTTCAACCAATTCTTTATTCAATACACATGGTTGAGGCATTTAATTGTACAAATTTCTTCAATGGTGGTCCATTTCGAGAGGTTCATTTGTTGGCATGCATCCCAACACCCATATACTTGTCGAACAGATAGTCACCCACATCGCTCTGGGCCTTTTCCAATTGACAGATGTAGTCCGCCAGGATCTTCTGACCGTCGACCTGCTCCTGCAGGAAGTTCGCCTCGATAAAGTCGCACAGATTCGGGTCCGATTCCTCACCAGCCAGGGTATGCAAATCCAGCAGATGCTGATTGACCTCCAGCTCCATTTTGAGGGCCTGCTTCAGGGCATCGAGACTGCTGGCAAAACAGGGCAACGGCTCGGGTACACTGCTCAAAACAATAAGACCACCCCGCTTGTTCATGTACTTCATGATCTTCTCCGCGTGCTCCCGCTCCTCCATGCTCGACTGCAGGAAAAACCTGTGCAATCCCGGAGAGCTGATATCCGAACGATCGAAATGGTAGGCCTACGTAGATTGAATATTCTTTTTATCCCGTGAAAAGAATTAGAATTAAGATTAATTTCATAGCTTGAACTTTTGTGGCTCAAGGTCTCCATTAGTCTTACGATTTTTATTAGCAATAACTAAATGTAGATTTAGAATCTAGGTCTTGGCAAAAAATGGTTTCTTAAAATGTTGTTCAGAATTAATAAAAAACGGAAAAGCAAATACTTTACAAATATTATATAACAGCCTTGCCAATTTTTAATAAGTCTAGTTCGTGCTATAAAATATCCGCTTATATCTTATAAAAAACGCTACATGTCTATTATTACAATAAAATATTGCTATGGATTTCTCTAAGTGTAACCTCGCGAGACTAAACTTTAAATTAGAAAATTATTTTCTGTTTTTCTTTATGTTAAATATTTTCTATATATGGATAAATAATTAAAGATTTTTAAATTGAATGGATCTTAAACAAATAACATAAGCAAACATTTCCTTTTTGGTGATTTTCAAATTTAAGAACTGAATTTTTAAATAACAACATTGAAAAATATTTAAAAGTTTTGATGCTTAAAATTATTTTCCATTAGCAATCAGTACGTTGACGTACGATTTTTAAATCTAAGAAAGCTGTGCAATATTGTATCAACATCGGAATACAATGTTCGCTGGTTAGCAAAGTCTGCATTGGGTATTTCTGGGTCGTCTTTCTGGAACGCAACTACATCCTGTACCCAATATCCCGTATCCTGGCTCCGGATACTTACTCACCATGGCCAAGTACTGGTGGCAAGCCTTCAGCTCCATGTTGATCTGGTCGTTCAGCTTGCTCTCGCAACTCTTGGCGAAGTTCTGACGCATCAGCATGCACATGTGGCGCTTAATGTTGCGGAAGCACAACGCCATGTCTTTCGTTTTCTTTTTTTTTTTTTTTTGTAGATCCAGAAATTTTTTTTTTTTTAAGTTTAGAAACCCATACAATTTTGAATTGAAAGCCAAAACACAAACAGAGTGTCTGAAATGCCAACTAGGTCGGTTTGGACAGGTGTCGAGCGATCGGAGGCGGCCCATCCAAATCCGTCCATTGATCTCCACATCGTTCATCGACCATGGAGATCGTGAGGTGGGGAGGTGGTGATCCGCTGACCCACCGCCAAAAAACGGTGGGTTAGAGTTCAAAGTGCTGCCGGCTCTGATTTCACTTAACTTCCACTTAGCAATAGTGTGTACACAATCGCTCTCGCTTCGTTCGCATATACGTATTCCACATATATACCATATACCTACATATATATCTCTGTCCAGATATGTTTGACTTAACTTCAACAAGTACACACGAACACGGACACACGGGGCCACACTAAGTAAACGCAGTTATTGTCTTTTATTAAGTGAATGGAAGACGACTTTGGTCCGAATTTTGTATAATCTTGTGATACCCTTTCTCAGAGTGTTAGCCATTAAGAATGAAAAACATTTGTAAAAATAAATAATTTTATAAAACATCAAAATATTAAATTGTGTATAACAACAATTAACTTTTTAAGTTAATAGATCTTCAAATATTGTGTTTTATTTTAGGTTATTAAAGATTTTTCATTATTGAGTTAAAACTTTGTTTTAAACAAAAAGAAAAGAACAATATTTTGAGGGGTACCTATTAAGTCGACTATAGATTCCCTCAAGCGATTACTTTAAACTCTCGTCACACAGAATAAAACTCATATATTTTATACTTAACGATTTTATTTTGTAATTATTACCGGGACTAAGAATCAAGTTAATTTTAGGAGTTTAGGGTATTGGCAATTTGAAGATCATTCCAGCCGGAGTTTGAAGACATTATCTAAGACACTGTGATCAACTGACCAGACCTACCCGTAGTTTAATACTAACATCCACTCATTACGCACATTAAAAAATACAACAATGAAATGGTCGCTCTTGAGCAATGTGCGCCTCATAAAAAAGGCAATAATAAAGCTATAAGTAAGCAATTTCACCGACACACAAAAAACCAAACCGAAAAAAAACACGTAAGAGTTATGCAAATCATTGTTCAAATGGAAAAAACAATCTATAAGAATAGGTTCTGTAATAATATAGAATTTCAGTATCGTCTGCTTGATTACGGAAGGTGGATCATATTTGACTTAATAGCTTTAAAAACTTATAAGCAATTACAATTTATTTAAAAAAAATGTCAAAATAAGCAGTAAGCTGTATTTAAAACTATGATAAACAACACTTTGAAGTGCACTATAAAACTAGTAGTCAAGCAAAGAAAAAATATTGCAAAATGTTTTATATGCTTAAAGAGTTATATTATTAAGTAAATTGTCGAACAGGTTTAATTACTATAAAATAACTTGTTAGCATCATCCAGTATTGTATTACAGTTTTTAAAGTGTTCATGTGTTTAGAATATTAATTTTTATTCACAAAAATTTCTTATTTAAATTACGAATTCCCTCCAGAAGACCCAGCAAAGTGCAAATTGGGACCTGTATGACAACTTCGGTGACACTTTTACATCACCTCCAAAATAATGGCAACAATCCAGTTTTCGGTGTCATAAAAACGTGCAACAAATTATTAACATTATATTAAGCTGCGGCGTCACAAAAATAAATATATATATCCGACGTGTTGAACATAACGCAAACGCAGCATATAAAATAAAAAATCAACATAAATTGCTGAACATGAGGTGGAAAAAAGCGTACGCCACAGGAAAATATTTAATCGATTTGAGTCTTTGTCGTGATGATGCCCTGCTAAAAGGTATATGGTTTTTTTGAAATTTTATATTGATTTGGTAAAAGTGCATTAATTTATAAGACTTGTCTTGTAGCGCTAGGATAACAATAACTATAAATAAATAAACTCACAAAAACTGTTAAAAAAACTGTTAATTATTCGTGGTTTTTTAATTATTTCTTTGATTTTTAAGCGTATTTCAAGCTCAGTTGGCAGTATCTCCTGTTTTCGCACACTCTTTTTAATTCAATAAACTGGGGTTTTGGTCGGCGTACCAATATAGGGGTAATTTACAATACATACGGACGGTGTATCAGTTAACATTTATGGGTTTATTTATTTAAATTTAATTTACGAGCACCCGATCGTCTGGAATTTACCGCCGCAGTTCATTTAAAACTGTTAAATGCGACCTGGCAAAGGAAAATAATAGAGGAAAAGTAAAGCAGAGGCAATTTGAGAACTTTCCACAAGTCACGCCAAAAAGCTTAGCTTTTCCACAATAAATAAAATATATCGCAGAGTGGGAACTTGAGTTTGTTTGCGAGAATTCATCGATAAGTGGAATAATTCAAGCCGAAAAATATAAAGTGACGTCTGAAACGAAACGGTCGAAAATTGAAGCACAATGGAACACTGGACAACAGGGTCTACGACTAATCGGCGAAATCGGGAGAACCCATATGGGCAGTGTGGAATGGGTCATTGCCCCAGGAAAATACTTAAAGCAATATGTGAAACAAATGTTCGGTGTTAATTACAATGCTCGCTCGGAAACTATAACTTGTATGATAAAGAGAGGTTTCTCTACGAATTAGAGAGGCCATTCCGAGGCATACGTGTGCCGATTTTGAGAACCCAGTTTACACACGTGTTGCTTGGACTTGGATCTATGATAAATAGTTTTATATTGGTTAAATACTTTCATATTTTTCAGAACTTAAACCAAACATTATGACTTTTTAATTCAGAACAGTAAAGGTTAGCAATCCTATCAACTTAACTAAAATTCTTTCTTTTGCAACAGTTTAACACCTTTCTAACGATTCATTTAGGAATCCCAAGAGATTTTCGTATTTCCTTAACCAACTCAATTAAGTTTTAGCAATTGTATTGTCTCTTTTTACAATTCTTGGAGGGCAATTAAAAATTGAAAGCCATCTTCTTGAGATAGGATAAGCTTTAATCTATTCTGGGCAAAGAAATTCGGTGTAGTTGAGTGTGGCGTTGCGGCGATAAGCAGGAAGGTCAATAAAGCGCTATCAGCACTGCCCGATGGCTGATGCCTGATATATGAGACATGTGGCCGATGCCGACGACGCGTCGGCTAAGCATTTGTATTTTTTTGGTTACCATTTCACAGTCTTATTGCAATTGGCTGTCGAATAATCCATTCATAAGCCAACATGTATCGCATTGGGAGCCAATTAATTGGCATCAAAAACAAACTTAAGTGAGCAACAAAGCTTCATGTCTAGGTCGCTTTATAATAATCTTTAGGGCTGACTTAACCCTATCTTTAGCACATCACTTCTTGTCTAAATACAGTAATTTCAATATAAACTTGCATCAATGGGAACATTTTAAGATTTCTTAAAAAGCAACATTTACAAATTGTTAACTTGTCTTGTCAAATCCATAATAGTATAATTAATATTATTAAATAATATCTCATGCGGAAATGGTTAAAGCTATTAAAAATGAATCTTTTACCGAATAAGAAGCAGGGTGTAGGATAAATTTCTGCATCTGCAATTCAATAAAGTTGTGAAATTTTTTTTAATAAATGAAAGGCTTTATGTTTAGCAATAATAACTACTATTGTTACGTATCCGATAATCTTATTTTGGTCTCATGCGATGAAAATGTTGTGGTACAATATATTTAACATTTTATTGATGAGAACCAGCAAAATATAATTGCCTATTTGCAAGATTGTTAAGGAATATTTTTGCTTCCTTAAATAAACATTAGGAATATAAACAAGGCTATAAGAAATATTAGAGCGTTCTTTTAAACATTTCTTTGGCACAAGTGTATATTACACAAATAAATTTAGCATTTTTATTCCTGATGAGCATTACTATTTGTTTTTCAAAGACTTATCAAAATGAATCTTTTACATTAGAATTCTAATGTTTAGGAAAAGGATTGAGGATATTTGAAATCATTATAATTCTGCAAAAATAATCTTTATTTAACTTTTATAACATTATAAACTTTTTATCCTTAAGGCGATCCTTTGGCACTTATCACGTCTAAAGTACTGGGAACAGTTGACTTACCGGTTTTTTGGCCGCCAGCGGCTTGTTGATAAGGTTCAGATGGGGCTCGAACTCCTGGCCAAATCGTTCGATTAGCAGATTCTCGGCGGCCTCCTGCGGACACTCCTCCTGCTGCACCAGCTCCCAAATGTCCTGCGGAATGTAGAAGCTGAGCAGGAGGCCCAGGACCAAGCCGATGACGAAGTAGTGATTTCGATTTAAAGACGCAACAGGTCTCCGCATGTTTCCTTTTCCCCTTCCGTTCCCACTTGAACTTGACCGACTGTTCCTGTTTCTTTTCCCACAAGCGATACAGCGAGAGGGAGATAGCAATGGATTTCGGATGTGCGTGGGCAAGGGAGAAAGAGAAAGAGAGTGTGAGTGTGAGCGAGAGAGCGAGGAACAGGAGTTTTGACCAATTTGTCAGTCGCACATTTTCGCCACTTGTTGCCTTTCCGTTGCTTTCGCTCTCTCTTTGCCGCTTTCTTCGTTCTTCGTTCTCCTTTCGCCCTTCTGCACTTAACTTTGCCTGTTTTTTTATTTTATTTATTTTTGGCAATTCTCGCCGTTCTCGTTTGTCGGCACGCACTTCTTTCTTTCGCTCTCTTTGCGCCTCCTTCGCTTCTTTCATTTTCGACACATTTTCACACACTGAAAAAACCGCGCGCGATCGCCCTTTTCGATTTACACCAATTTGCGGCGAAAAGATCCGTTTTCAGGCGGGGCAGCGGGCGAACAAAAAAAATAATAAAAAAAATCAAGCGGGCGAATTTCGGCCCGGTTTTTCCGCTGCGCGCAAAGTAAACAAGATAGAGGTGGAGAATCGTCGATGCCGACGGATGTCAATCGATGTTTTCAAACCATCGGTTTCATCGATGTTTGGCAGGGCTCCATCGATGTTTTTCCATCTCTACTTTGCTTTCCCTCTGCCGCAGCGCTGCCCACTAATCATCGTTTCTTAACATAAATGTTAGTCTGTTTTTCCATATCTGAATCTTAGCTCATGGCGGAGCTTGTCTTCGCTACCTGCGGAGGGTGACGCCACTAAATATCGATATCACTCCAGCTCTTTCACGCAGTCAACAGTCCTACTCCATTTTTTGTACAAACTCATTTATTATAGACGCCAGTGATCTCTGTAAAAAATATTTGCTAATCTAAACGCCAAATCGTAAATTAAAATCTATGGAACTCATACAAAAATGGGTAAAATAATTAAAATAATTAGCCGCTATTTTTAAATAAGTACCAATTGAGGGCGGTGTCCTTGCTAGCTGTGGAGTAAGTTTTCGTCAAATGTGGATGGTGTACTCGCTAAACGCATTTTATTTATTATTTATGTAAGTAATGAATCAAAATAAATTAATAAAGTAAAAGGGACACAAGGAGACAAGTTATAGTTATTTAACCTAGTTGAGGTACTTGCTATTTGAGAAAATACATGCCCAGGTAAACTAAAAAGTATCAAATTGGGATCTATTGTTTAGGTAATTAGCTAGGCAAAAGCAGCCAGTGCTAAATAAAAATTCTCAAATAAAAATATTTTATTTAAATTATTTTTAACTCTGGGAAGGTATGCTCAGAAGCAGAAATGTTATACCTTATTATTCCAATAGACTAGCATTCAAAGCTTAAATTGTTAAATTTTTGTAAAAAAAAGTATGAATTAAAAATGGGAAACTTGTTTAAAAAGTGAATTTTATGAAATTAATCGGGGTCAGATTGTTTATCTGTATAAAAACAGTCAGTAATATGTCCAAGCTACAAGTTTTTGTTTCAAAATTACAAATACATAGTGCTTCTGGCACTGAAGATATTTTGCATTAGCCAGTGCTCACTGTACTGTCTCTGTACATCAGCACCTTTTACACGGACAGTGTTTACCATTTTGTGTGACGCTTTCGGCGCACTTAAAACCATTTTTAATTGCTTGTCCCACTGTCACTTTTCTTGGGTCCCGCAGCCGCTGACATTGTAAAAGTTGTTTGGCTTGGCATTGTTTTCACTTCGCCAGCGACCACAATTGATGGGTCGCTTTTGATTTGGAGACGCCTGAATGGGAAAACTCCGCGCAGGCGATGATCGACATTTGACGATGCAGGCGCATGTGCAGCCGCGGAGTCGCTCTAAAATGGGTCAACAGCAACTTCACAGCAGCAACAGCACAGCAGCAACAACACCGCAGCAGCAGCAACATTGCAGCAACAACACCGCAGCAGCAGCAACAACACAATTCACTCACTCCACTCATCAGCGATCAAAGCTGCCAAAAGTTGCAGTACTATATTTAATATTACCTGTTAATTAAAACAATATCTGTTTTTTTTTTTAAGAAATATGAACATTCGTTTGGCAGTGTTTTAATGATTTTAAATTATAATTTTTTAGTAATAGTAAATAGTTTAAATAAACATGAAAATATTTAGATTTACCATGATTTTCCTTTGGGTGTATGGGTGTTTTTAGAAAATTTATAGCCTAATTTTTTTTTTTAACTTATATGAATTCATTAATTTATTTTACTTATAAATAAAGAAGTTCTAGTACTAGTTCCTTGGATCTAGGTAAAATACAAGGCATTTGTGAAAATAAGTAATTAGATAAGGTACTAGATACACCTTTTTTCAAGTATCTAGTTAAGATAAAAGGTACAAAAATATTTAAACAACATATTTTTAATTTAAATATTTTATTTAAATATTTCAGTACCTAAATAAAAGGTATCGAAATATTTATTACCTAGGTAGAGTAAAAGATACCAAAATTTGTACCTAGGAACGCATCTAGGTACCAGTATCTGGGTACACCCCAACACCGAAGTAGAGCTATGAATTTTCTAGGGTATCAGCAGGTGTTTACTTTTCACCTGTAATTCAGTGCACAGCTTTTGCTTTTGACACATTTTCGCGGCTGTCTCGTTTGCCGCCGACGCTCGAAGTTGTCGCTGTTTTTTACCCCCTTTTTTTTTGTTTTTGTTGTTTAGTTTAGTTTTTTGTTGTCTGTAGTTTCGACGTCGCTGGAGTCTCGTCTCTCTTGGCTTTTGGCTTTGGCTTTGGTTTTGGGCCTGATCGATCAGTTAGTTGCTGACTTTGCGCGGCAGCGAGCGGTTTGCATTGCGATTGCTGTGCCGGTTGTTATATACTTGAACGTACCTCTCTTGTATTGTATTGTATTGCCACTGCGGTTGCGCATGCGCCTCACTCGAGTCGAATCGGGCGTTGAAAAATAAGCCTTTATTTCGATTTTGGCCAGCCATTGGGTTTTTCTTTTTTTTCGCTGTGAGTGTGTGTGTGTGTGTGTGTGTGTGTTTGTGGAAAAGTGAAACTGACCAAGCGTGCAATAAACGCAAAAACTAAAAAACAGTTCTGAGTGCATAATTATTAATGGTGCTGCTGTGTCTCAAGTTGTTGCATGCCACACAGAAAAAACTGAGGTCCTAAATGATGTTCTCTTCAATGTTCTGTTCTTATTTGTTTGTGATATAATATTTAACATTTCCTCATAAAATTTACTTACCTTAAACGAAAAACAATAAAAAAAAAGGGTTTATTAAATATTTTCATATATATTCTGATGTTTTAGATTAAATTACTTTATTAAAAAGTTTAAAATGTGTCTTTTATTTTTGTTTACATTTAATTTTTCCTTAGTTTTGAAAGGTATAAGAATGTTGTTTTAGATAAAAGTTTACCAATTCTTTTATTCTCGAAAGTTATTAAACTACAATTTATTTTTATAAAAATTTGCACACTTTGCGCTTATTGCGTTTATTGTTATATTTACGAGAACTTTAAACGTAGAAAAATGTTTTTTTTAAGGACTACAACTATAAATTATAAATATTCGTTCTTAAGAAAAAAAAAACAATAAACTTGTTTATATGTGTGTCGTGCTGCATTTGTGGCTTACCATAAAACTAGCGCAAGTTCAAAAGTGCACTAGAGATCCGCCGATCTTCCGATCTGTGGCAAATGCCTTTTATGGCCGAACTTAATCGGGAAATTAAATAGCTGTGCACTGGAAAACACATCTTACAATAAGATAATAAATTGGATAATGAGGAACACAAAAACCGGTTAAATCATTCACTACATGCATTTTATTTAAACTTCATTTACCATTTTTTAACATATTTATTTGTTTTTTATATGTCTAAATTTTTAATAAAATCAATTGAATTTTTCTTCTCTTGTTTTTAGTATTTTTATAACTTTTTTAAAAGTGCCATAATGGTGAAACAAATAATTTCAGAGTTTCGAATCCATATATTTTAAATGATTTTTGAATTGTTATCGTTTTTTAGTTTAACTTATTGGTTAGTGTTTTATCAAGTATTTTGAAATCAGTGCAAGCTAAAAAACTAAACTTATAGATTATTTATGAATGTGTTTTAAATCAGCCCAGCATTAAAAGATTTATCAGCTAAGCTATTATTTACTAAAAGTAATAGTACTGAATACTGTACTAAAAAGCATATCTTATTGTTGAGGGTCATTTGCAAACATGGTTATAATTTTGTAAGCGGTATCATGAAACTATGGTTGTTTTACGACAAAATTAAGGTTCATATTTTAAAAAGCATCTCAGCATACATTTATAGTGTTTTTTAGGTTTGACCATGATACGGATCATAAAGTTTGCTATATCTACGCCTAGCTTTTATATACATTGTACAATATGGTAGACAATATGACTGTTTTCTGGCCGTGCACACAATGAATTGGGATTGGGAATGGGATTGGGAATGGGAATGGCTATAATGGCTATACGAGAATGGCCATAATGAGAGGCAGCGGACGGATTAGCGGGCAGTTGTGAAGTGCGACTTGGTCGTTGAATACTCTGCTGTCCCCTCGCAGTTGCATAATCCATAAGTCCGATAGCTATATCCAACCAAGTGCCAACCATTTCTTATCCATGTATCTTTCTTTCTGTGTGCCACAAGCGCCGATCAAAACTGGAGCAAATTAACCGAGATTAAAGCCCACAATTAGGTGCCCAATGTGAAAGTTAAAGCAGATCCGCGGATCCGAAACCTGTTGCTTCTTTTTTTTTTTCTGTATTTAGCCGCTGGTGTTGTGGCTTTTGTTTTGTTCGCCGTATTGTGGCTCATCTGCAGCCATGGCCACTTTTACTGCACTCCCTCTGTGGCGAGAAAAAAAAAAGCAAATCGAAAAAAAGACAAGACTTTCTTTAAATACCCTTTTCTTAAAACATATTTTTAATAAATTGACCAATGAGTTGCATTTTTCCTATAAGCTCCATTATTTATTCGGTTTTTGTTGCTTAAATATAATATTTTATAATGATTAAATGTTTAATTTTTTATTTTTTAAACCCTCTACAGTTTTATTTAGAATGCCAAACTCACTTATAATTTGTCCATATGTTAAATAACATGTTATAATATCCAATAATGACTTTATTTTAATATTTTGGCGACCAATTTTAAGCTTGAGTAAATAGTTCAGGGTTTGATCTGTTAATTGTGTTATCTTATAAAGATTAAGGGGTAATACTTAAATACTTAAAATTGTTTCAAATTGCAATCAAACAAGAAATGTTATTATGTCAATATTATTTTAAAATGTTAAAAAAAAAATAAAATTACGCTTAAAGAAGGCCATTTATTCTTTATTTTTTATTCTTGCACCTTTTGAATTTGATAAAGCAAATTGTGTATGTGTTAAATTTTGGATTATTTCTGGTTACGTTGGTTTTCTATATACCCTCTTTTAGGGTGTGTGAAAAATGAAAGAAAACCCAACAGGGGGATTGGTTTTGGGCTATAATACGCTTCACTGACCTATGCCAAGGCCCCTCGAGCAGCTGGTGCCGCATTTGTATTTCTCTTTTGCACTTTTGAACTCGGCCACAACTCTCGCCGGCATTTAAAGTTAGGACAAAAACAAAATCGCATATTCCACCGACCAAGTTCAAGTTGGCCAAGTTTCGTTTGTGATCATATACGTGCATAGTGTCTTAGAGTCTTGGCCCATTTGACGAAACTCTGGCGGAAAAGTCTCCGTCGAGAGGCACTTAAAAATGCAAGAGCAGCGCATTAAAGATGATCTCCAGAGCCCCAAAGACTTTGGGTTCACAGATCCATCACGAACGACAACAAAAAAAGCGGTAGAAGAACAAATTAAACCGAAACCCAGCGCTTTCATTATGATGATCATCTTTATTTGTCATTATCGTTGTCAGCATCTCGGGTCCCATTTAGTCGCTATCAGCGATGAAAACAGTTAGAAACTCCGAAAGTATAGTAATTTCATTTCATTTATTATTTGACTTCGATTTGATTTCTTTTCATTTCCGCCGAAAAACTGGGCTTCCCATCCGGCAATGAGCTCCCAATGAGTTGACACTTTTTGTACCCCAAATAAACTTCAGCATATAGTTTAAAGTGAACTGTTCAAACAGTTTTCTTAAAATCAAAACCAAAAAATTAACGAAGCTTTTGGTACTGTTTTAGTGTTTTGCTTAACATAGACAAAATACTTATACTATTCATTTTGACCCAATGCCAAAGGCATCACAGAAGTTATAAAACCTATCCTAACCCGTTCAAATTTAGCAAGAATCATAAACTATTCTATACTATATACTATTTCAATGTGACTTAGAAACGACTTAAGCGAAACAGAATTCGAGCTCAAAAATAAGTGTATAATTAACACTTCAGGAAATATTATATGGGTGCAAAAATAGTTCACTTCCTGGAGTCTTGAGATAAATAATGTTTTATTTTTTTAAAGATTTCAAATATGCTTGCTTTTGTTTTGTAAACTGTTTTTTTATTTCTGTTCATAAATAATGTGCTAATTTGTTCTACAATTATTACGTGCCATTTAAGCCAGTTAAAGCCTGACCCAAGCAAAGGTCTATGTCAGCTTTTAAATGTTGTCAGCAGTAATAATGCACAAACAGAAAATTGATGCAGACTAATAAGAACTCTTTGCCCACCTGTTAAAATATCCAAACAATTTTTAGCTTTTAATATAAAAGTTACAGAAATGCTTTAAAAATGTATTTCATTTTATTTTATTTTAAAATCATACAAAGTGTATTCCTGATATTAAACATTTGAAGAAGTATACAAATATTTTACTTTACTTTTACTTTGAATAAAATAAGAAGCAAAAACACAAAAACATTTAAGTGATTCCGGAACTCGGAGTTTCACATTTGCTTTATTTGACTGCAGATTCGTTTTGGCCGTGTTTTGGTCTTGGCTATTTGCATTTTCGTTTAGCATTGAACCAACCGGTGATCAGTCGTCAACTGCTCCACTTGACATACATATCTTGGTGATATTTCGTATCTGTACACCTTAAAAAAACATGTACAAAATATACATTTTATAATATTGTTTTAATACAAAAAAATATGAATTTATTTGGTAAAATATAATTGACTTGCAGATATTTGTTTGAAAAACAATTAATAATGTTATGTTTAAACCCAAATCAATTGAAAAAATGTTAACATCAAGTGCTTAAAAAAGTGAATTATATGATACATATAAATGCTACTTAAAAATAAAACTCAAACGCTTTTTGATGTTTTTAAAGTTAACTTTATATAAAATAAATATTTTTAGCACTTTAAATATATTTAAAAGTGTTATTTACCTGATGAAAAAGTACAACAAAAGTTCTTTTTTTACAAACTCTGCAATTTATTGTTTATGAATTTCATTTTGGCACAAAATATTGGCTTGTAATTTTTTTTCGGTGCATTTAAGCCCCGTTTTCTCGTTAGTCCCATGGGCAGGGTCGGGGGCGTGGCAGGTGAATGATTGAAGTGGAGTGGGTGGAGTTGTAGTTTCACGCAAGGTCCATTGCCACACACGCCACAGTTTTTTTTTTGGGCCAGCTTCGTCATTTCATTTATTGGCTATATGCATAGTGGCCATTGAAATCGCACGAAATCGTCGGCCAAGTCGGAATCACTTTCACTTTGCTCACCTACAGGGCCACCTCTCTTCTCTTCCTCTTGACCAAAACTTGCGTAAACTTTCGTGATTTCAAAAGCAAAATAAAATATGTTTATGCGATGACAGGGGAAAAAAATAACAATAATAGTAATAACAATAAACGAATAGAGGTGGCGGCGGCGGCGGAGGAGGGCACGGAAAAAAAGGTGTTATAAGGGGACATTTTGGCAGCTTTATTAGCAGGTTCGTGGTGCGTGTGTTCAAGCCATTCGCACAGGCATAGCGATTTTTTAAACAGGTAGGGGGCCTGCTGGTGGTTCAACCTCTTGAATTAAAGTGGCCAAGACGCCAGGCCACGCTAAGGTCAAGGGACAACTGGCCCCTGACCTTCCATGCCAAGAAATGATGTCAGTTGGCGTGGAGATTGCCACAGGTTTCCAATAGATAGCCGGCTAACAACCGATTGCAAAAAGCTTCCCTAAATATCTTAAATTCCCCTACTGGGTTACACAAAAATTGCATTATTACTTACTTTATTACCTTATTATAGAAACAAGAGAACAGTTCTTGTAGATATTAGGTATATTTTAAATATCAGCTTTGCACGCTGATAGATGACTTGTTTTACACTTTTATTAAATGATAAATGGCTATTAAAATGCAACAAAGTTTGTACACTTTCGTTGGTTTTATAAAGTTTTCAAAAGTTTTTTTATGAAATGCTTGACTTTTTAGTTACTTTTATATTTATTATTATTTATGTATAATAGATAACAAAAGTTGCTTGTAAACTTTTTAATGTATTTGTTTTATCAGTTTACAAAATTTGACCCAATAAAAATGTCAAGTATAGGCTAATTATTTAGCTTATCCCTAATAGAAACCAGATGTTTGTGATAAAAGAATATTAAGCCTTTGATTAATAAACTTATCAACTATGCCAAATTGAATCATTTTTAACAAAATATAAAAAAATTAATTGAATACAATACACAATACACAATATATGTGCAAGTCAAGCTCACCGAAAAAAACCCAATTAGTGGCAATCTGTATTCCCATGCCCACCTGTCCACTAACGAGTAATTGGCAACATATTTGTCAATCCGGCTAGCCAACCAACCAATCTGGTTGCCACAATGATAGACCATTGTCTGGCCGTCAACGCTGCGTATACGTAATGTGTTGCATGTATCCGCCCCGTTGGTTGTCAGCTAATGGCAGGGCGCAGCCGATTCTTGGCTAGTGCTCGGCCTGATGCAATAGATGACAAATAGGTACATGTATATTGGGAGGAGTTGCAAAGCGCGTGTTGTCAGTGGCCATTGTTTTGCTATCCTCTCTATGTTTTTTTTTTTCCCCGGCTCTGGGAACGAGGTCACCTGAGTCGCGGTTTTTGGCACCTGGCGTGGTAATTTCACCCGCAACTCTGGGATGTTGGCCAGCTGACGGACGAGCCTCTAGCTTTACACCGAGAAATGAAATCTGCTTTTGTAAAGTGCTAAAATAGTATTAATAACAATTTTTGTATTAATAGGTCGTTGCCCTACCTAAAAGCTTCTAAACTGTTTAAAAAAAAAAGCAAAACTTTTTAGATATTTGAAGCATATTGCATTTTGCATTAATTCTTAGCTAACAATTGTGAGAAGCACATATAAGGGCAGTCAGACTTAAGGCCTTCAAATCATATGAAAGTGATTATTATTAGAATTAGAATTTAAATTTGATTTAAAGAATATATAGTAATTATATTTTTAAATGTCAAGATGTCCTTTTGCATATTATAATCATTTTAAACCAACAAATATTGAAATTCAACTACAACTTGATTTTCACTAACAATTTTGGAATGTAAAATAGGTTTCAGTTTTTTCTATTTCCAAATTTGTTCGAAAAACGAATCAACAAATTGAATTTGAAAATATATACTAAAATAGTTTAAAATGGTTTAGTCTAGACTTTTAATTTAAATTTGTTGAGTAAATTAAAATTGCTTGTTTAATGTAACAAGCCATAATTTACTCAATTTAAAATGAGATGTCTAGAGTTAACTTCCATAAACTAAAATTCCTGTTGTTATTTCCTTAGTCAGCGAAGGAAAGTCATAACAAATGTTCTAGTGTCTTCTCTGTATGGTGAATGGGCTTTTAAATTATTTAAAAGCGTTTGGCGACGCCTTCAACTTTTGACACGCAGCCCGAGACAGCAAACCTTTGACCCCAACCTTCTGCAAACAGTAAGCCGCTGACTAGTCGACCAGCGCGAACTTCTCCAGCTGAATAATTAAAGAATAACAACAGTGGACTCCCCTCTCTCTTTCGTACTGGAAAACAGTAGGTTGGACACGTTGCCGGTGCTTTTGGGAAACGGCTCAGTCCAGCCGGCGATGCCTTAGTGGCAGCTCATCCAGATCGAAGAAACCACTACGCCAAGATGGCCTACAACCTCGGGCTGCGACGGCGCCTCCAGCTGCTGGCCTCGCTGCTCTTCTGCGTCCTTCTCGGTTACTTAACCTCGGAGGCGGTGGCCAAGCCCACGTTATCCTTCAGCCTGCCCCAAGGACTGCAGGGATTCCCCTCGTTTCAGTCCTTCACCCAGCAAATCATCGAGCAGCGCAGTGTGCGCCAGATGAAGACCTACAGGTGAGTGTGGATCTATACAATCCGATTATAAACAATTATTCTGCATAGTATTAAACAGTACAATTTTTCCCAATTTCATCAATCATTCTCTAATAACAAGTGTAAGAAACTTTTGGGGCATTTTAAAACCCTAAGGTAATTATTGTGAGAAGCGCATAGAAAGGCGCACCAATCTAGTTGAGAAATAAATATGTCAAAAAGAAAATAGCAGTTCCCTGTAAATATATGTATGAATATACAATAATTGTGAGAAAGGCTTACGAACTTAAGGTAGATCATCGAGCAGCGCAGAGTGCACCAGATGCAAAAGTCAACTTACCAAGGAGACTGCATTAAAAGTAATGTACAAATCTTATCAACCATCTTTTTTATGACAAATATAAGAAGAAGATATTATATTTCAAATTACTATGCTAATAGTAGTAAGAATGAGGGTGGTCATCGAGCTGCCAGAAAGAGATGACAACTAACGAAGAAATTGGCATAGAAAGTACTAGCCCATTTTATCAACAATCCCTTCAAAACAAATATAACAAACATTTATAGAATTCAAAATCCCTTAACTAAAAATTAAGCGAATCGCATAGAAAGGCTTCTTAACTTGATACAAATATCCACTAACTAAGAAAACTGCATAGAAAGTATTATCCAAATCTTTTTCAACAATCTCTATTAGATCTTATCTCTGTATACGAAAAGTGTATAATATTTCAAATCACTTACCTAATAATTATGAGAAACGCATAGAAAGATAGATCATTGAGCTGCAGCGTGCGCCAGATAAAGATGTCGATGTGAGTGGTGATCCACTCCATCCGGGCTGCGATCAGCAGTCAACCAACGTTCGACTAGAGGGTTTCACTCGCCCGCCGAGTCCATTGCCATGGACGTCACGTATCCGCACGGTCGGACGCCTGGCCATGTGCCCATAACCGTCGCACCGAGCTCTCACTCAAAACCCCCCTTACACTCCACACAGAAATAAAAACGCAGCTTGATATCAGATCAAAATATACAAAAATTGAAAATTATATTAGAAACTATTTAATGTCATACACATTTTTCCTCTGTACTCTCTTTTTTTCGGCAGCGGAAAGCGGGTGAGCAACGACTCGCTTATTATGATATACTATCACGATCTGACCATAGCCGTAACGGAGTTGGGGCCTCAGAAGTTGCTGCTCGGTTGCGAGCTGATCGAAATCTAGTAAGTGTAATCATAATATTAAATACTTCCATTATAAAAAATAAAAAATTCACTTCAAATGAAAATAGTATTTAACTTTTGAGGTAAAAGGGTAATTTTATATATTAAACTGAAAACAAGATCATAACAAAAGCCCATAACTTTAGATTTATAAGGTTAGTTACAGATATACATTTTTATTAATTTTTTTTGATCTTGTTATCATTATGTTATGAAGGCAAATTAATTTCTAATTGTCTTTTAATTTTTTGTACACTTCTCTATATGGAAGAAATCAAGGTTTTCGGGAAGTAGTTTTTTAATTTATATACATGGGCAACTGATCAGAAAATCTATTGAATATGAACTGAATACTTGATTAGGGAGACGATATATATATATACGCGTATATACATCTATTTTTTTTGTGTTTGGTAGGTAGTTGAAATCCAATACAATTTTAATGAACTGGAACTTTTCTATCAACACATTGCTTATAAAAAAATGTAAATGCAAACTCCAATCTAGTTTTCTAAAAGAATAGATTTTGGAACAATTTTTTCATATTCAATTACCCATTCTGCACCAAAAAGGTCACTTAGGTAATGTGTATGAGAAGCGCATAGAAAGGCTTGCTGAGCATTTTCCTTTTTCCCATCCCTAGCAACGATAAGGAGGGCAAAATGCTGCTGGAGGGCCTATCACACTATAATCGCCCCCTGGAAATCAAATTCGATGAGATGCTTAAGCTGATGGATCAGTGTGAGCATGTGGATAAGCTGAGCTACGCCTCTCGCTTCAAGTCCAAGCTGGAAAGCGGTGAGCGGAGCAGTGGCGGCGGATCAGGCGATTCATCCTCGACGTTGGGAACCAATGATGGAGTGGCCCTCAAGCTGGCCACCAATATCTTTCCGCGTAGTCCCTTCTCCCTGCTCAGTGGCATTATTCCAGGTGAGTTGCTCACTTTGCGGGTGCTTTTACTATGTTAACTCACTTATTTGTATAGGAACAAAGTGGTGTGGCACTGGCGATATTGCAGAGACATACAGTGATCTTGGCAGCGAGATGGCCATGGATCGATGCTGTCGCCAACATGATCTCTGTCCTATCAAAATCCGGGCCTATCAGCACAAATACGATCTGATGAACGATTCACTGTACACAAAGTGAGTCGTAAAATGGTTAAATGATTATCAGAATACACAGAGTGGTTTGGTTTTAAGGATTCATGGGCAAGCTATTATAATACCATGATAACTTGAAATTTGTCTTTTAAATTGGTATTTGAATACTATTATATATATATATATATAATAGCATGATAATATGAAATTAATCTTTTAAAGCCTAAACACTTTTGGGAATGGTAAAATGCATTTAAGTTAAAAAGCATACAACTTATAATATTTAATTATAATCTCTTTTTTTCAACGAAATTAACATTTTAAACATTTAAAAATATTGTTTGGAAAATATAGTTTTTGAAATTTGATTTTCTAACATTTATTAACAATCGCTATAACATGACTTTCTTTAAACAGAACCATTATATTTAGCTCAAAGATATAACAGAATAAAAAAGAAAAACATATAAAAAATGTATGTTAAATGTTTAAAATTATATTTTTTTTTAATTTTAACGATCAACTTGATAAATTTATAGTATTTATTTATTTCGTAGCTTCCAGTATAGCTATATAAAAAAAATCATAAAAAATGTATTTTTAATAACAACATTTTTCTTTAAAATAGTTTTCGTGGAAAGTACTTTAATAGTTCTTTTTTCTTTGTTTTTTTTTTTTTACAATTAATTTAATTTTCCATCAGATTCTGTTTGCAATTCCTTTAACATAACATCCTTGCTATAGAATCACTTCATTTATTCCGTAACCGTATTCCGTATGTATATAGAATAATCCGCTTGATTCCTCCACAGATCCCACTGCATCTGCGACGACATGCTATTCTCCTGCCTGAAGATGACCAACACCTCGGCCTCGCAGCTGATGGGCTCCATCTACTTCAATCTGGTGCAGGTGCCCTGTTTGGATGGACGCAAGAACCAGTACAAGTTCCGGGCAGCCAAGGAGGGATTCTAGGGGTAGCCGGGAATCGAAAATCGTAAATCGTAAATCGGGGGGATTCATTCGGGGCTCATTTCAAAATGTACAGGAGGTGGGGACGAAGAAGTCGAAGGAAACGGTCTATTTATTATGTTTTACAAACGATGACGCCCGCTTTTTATTTATCGAATATTCAGTTGGGGTTTACAGTTTAGCGTTAACGTTATCTAGGATAATTATTAAAGTAGAATTGTAATCTTTGTTATACAAATACGAATATAAATATAAATATATATATATATTTCATTTATTTGATTAGCCGTCTTTTTATACGTTAACAGGTTAAAAAAAAACAAAAAAAATATATATGTATGTGTATATGGGTCATGAAAAAAACACGCACACAGTTGTCTTTTTTTTGAAGTTCCGATTTCATATTTAACTACACACAATGCTTAACCCTAATCGTTGTTCCTCTCACAATATTGCACTAACAATCAACGTTTGCACAATCAAAAAAAAAGTGAACAGATTTTTGATATACTCGTACATATACAATTTTGATTCGCTTTCACGGGGAATTTGTTGTTTTAGCAGGCAGCGACACTGACTAGTGGGTTGTCTTTGCTGTTCCGTTGGGATCCGTTGTGATCCGTTCTGATCCGTTCTGATCCGTTGTGATCCGTTGTGATCCGCCGTCTAGTTACGCGGATACGCGGAGTTACGGTGTGGATGTGTCTAGGTACTTGGAAGGGTGATCTTGATCTTGGAGAGCCTAGAAGATGCTGGCCACATTCGGGCCGGGCTGCGAGTTGGTCGGAGTGGGCTGTGTGGGCCTGTCGATGTCCTGATAGCTGCGCTGCTGGCTGGTTGGGAAGACGGATCCCGTCTGCAATGTCCCGCCCCGTGTGTTGAACTCCCGATAGAGCAGGGCCACGCTCACGGGTCGCAGGACCAAGTTAATGATGCTAAACGCCACGGCCCAGCCATCTAAAAACGGGGTGAAACAAAGAAAAAAAAAAAAAAACAAAGAATAAGGTGGTATCAGTACATCACTCCCTTAAGGATCACATATTATATATCATATATCAGTCCATCGTTAAGGCAGATCTGGGTGACACACTTACTCATGATACTATAATGAAGCGCAATGCTGACTATATCAAAGAAAATGCTAGAAGCATTGATGACGAGTGCCTGCAAAGATACGAGATGATAGGACATGAATATGGAGGGAATGGTGCGGAAGGAATAAATGTATGGGGTTAAGCTCTCTTATAGCCGAGCATAGTTGTTAGCTTGGCATAAATTTGTCAAGCGTTCAAAAATAGTCTGCTCTTTTTTTATAGTACACTTTTGGGCTTTCAAAGAAAGGTTCTTTCTTTATATTATTGAGACAATAACAGATATATAAAAAGTATTATATGTAAAATCTAAGCATAATAATACAATAGTTTACTGTGAAAAAACACTAAATCATTTTACAAAATGGACAAAATAAACTTAAGTACCTAAATAAAATTTGGAATGGAGAAAAATTAAAAAAAAAAACTTTATTATTTAATGTACAATTACTAAATAATACGATTTACTAAATAATACGATTGTTTTTGCCTTGTAAAAAATAGCGAAATCTATTTTGAAGTTATATATATTTTCTGAAGTTCTTTAAAATATTATGAAACCAAATTGAAGCACCCAGTTATTTGTTTAAGTTATTTATTGTAATTAATTATTTATTGTATTATTTACAAGATAAACGTGTCCCTTCTTGATAATAATACGGTTGGAAAGCCCAAGTCGACAACATATGTTGAAATTCAAATACCCAAGCCGCAAGTCCTTCCAACAAAATCCTTCACCCACTTTGTTCACGAATTACTCAAGCACGATTCTTTGGGGAACTCCAAGTTGTTGCAAACAACAATTTACATATTCAAAATTAAATAAATTATGTTCATTGATTTTTCTTTTACAGTTTGGCCAGTGCGGGAGTAAACAAAATGGAATACCACCTGGCTGGCCAGGATTTGACATCAAGTTGAGCTGAGTCGAGTTGAGTTGATTAAAAGGCGTTGCTAATGGCTTTCGAGGAAGCAAACAAAACAAGCGCCGATGGCTGGGAAGCCTCGTTTGGCCGAAAGCCAGGCAAATGGAATTGTAGTGCCCGATTTATATAGCCTGTGACCCGAAAATGGCAATCGCGTGCCGGGAAAAAGAAAGGTGGTAACTTGGGCCAGTTGGGTGCTGAAGTGTTGGCTTTTTTCGGTGGAGGTGGTCACTTTTTGGGTCGGCCTAAGGTCAAAGTTGAGCCATTTACCGTCTTTACTTACAGCTAACTCATCTATTAATACACGAGCATATCCCCAACACCACACGCAATCCAACAAAACGAGGACTTTGTATGTGAAAATATTTATGTACATTTACTCTTGCACGCAGGAAAAAAACTAAGACATGTGATATCAAATTGCATTGAAAATGTTAACTTCTCGATCACACTCAAAAATATTTAATTTAACCATGTTATTATTCTTTGCAATTATTTTAGATAGTAATAGATATAGAAACACATAATCAAAACAAAACATTCTAAAAAAAAACTAAAATGATAAATATGTAGACATAGTTATAGATAGAAAAATATATAATACTTATTTTGAAAATACTTTTAGCATTAAATTCCTAATAGTTTATTTGTTTTATTTAAATACATAAAAGAATAACAACTACGCATTTTTAAAGAGAAATTTAGGCTTCGAAGTTGTTTTTTTCGCTGTGTACTTTGGAATAAGATCCACTTTTATTAGCATACCTCCACGCGTCCAAGTTCGGATTTATTTCCGTTTTGTTTTTATTATTTTGGCCATGCCACTTGACGGGTTTAAGCCAGTCGGGGGTGGAGCAGAACATTGAGATTAAAGATCGGGGCCGCAGAGAAGGGGAACCTGTTATGGCTCGGTTAGCCAATAAGCGAGCAAATTGATTGGCCTTAACTGTGCCGCAACTTTTGGCATTAACCAAAACAGAACTACAATTTTTTATTTAAAAAATAAAGCTTTTATACTAAGGAGAGACCTATTTTTTCGAAATCCCAGTGATAAATAATATTGTGAAAACATAAAGACTTTCGTGCTTGGATAACCCAAAAGCGTTATCTTATCGTTTCCCTGAGTTGTTTTCTAAGATCTATCTGTAATTGCCCAGTCTTTATTTTCTTTTTAATCTCAGTTTTCCTACTGTTCTTTTTATACCCCTTAACTTGCCAAATAATATAACAAATATAATCTAAATCACATGTTTTTATTTAGTTTCTAATAGTTCGGTTCGGATTTTATTTAAATTTTTTTCCAGCTTTGGAAGTATGAATTATTAAAAGTACTAGTAATGTAAATGTAACCAAAATTATAACATTGAAATATAAAGAAACTTGATTAATTAAATTGTGACCAAGAAATACTAACTAATATTAAAACAGATGAGTTTTAAATCAACTAGTTAAGTTTAAATAAATCATTATAGAAAATTCTCTGTTTTTGTAAACCCAATCACAGCGTTTTTGAAATTATTTACTAAGACTAGTGAGTGCATCATCGACGCAATCAATCACTGCATTTATTGTTATAATCTCGATTTTCTCTGTGGCACCTGCTGATCGTCCAACTATTTTGGTGAGAACATTTGTTATTTATATTTTGCATGTGTATGCTAATTGCCCGCTGGCGCTTTTTTCGAACAACCGGTTTAGACGATTTAGCAAATTTTGAAGCGATATCAGTATGAGTCGTCTGGAATTTGATTAAAACCTCAAAGCAAAAATCAAGGGGAAGTGAGTTCTAGGCGAATATTTTGAATTAATTGGATGAATACATACACACACAATGCAAGCACACCCTTATCTGTACAACTGAGCGATCAACAATACTTTCATGAGTCACAAAAACGACTGAATGGAAAGCTATTCCAGACATGAAAGTGTATAATCGGACTACACCATTCTGATTCTCATTCCACTGTAATGTTATAATTTACGAAATAAAATAGAAAGCATTTAAATTTGGTAACAAACAAGTTATAATAATTATCAATCTCTTTCAATCAAACTAGAAAACATACCCATATAAGTAGGGGTTTTAATTATTTCGTAATTTATCATTATTTCGATAACAGTTATGGAATCTCCCCAATTAAAGTCCAAGTTTAAGATTTATAAAAAGATTTCTTGATGTAAAACGGCTTAAATAGGCTAAGATCTAAGATATACGAAAATAGGAAAAACGGTAAAGAAAAAATTGAATTTAAGCTAACTTTTAAATAGTTCCCGATAGTAATAAAGTTTAAGAGCGATAATAATCGAGATTAATCGATTATTTCGATGACAATAGTTGGGATAAAGTAGTCATTTTTAAACTAGACTTAGAATAATTTCGTATCAGAAAATATTAAGAGATTTTATCATTATTTTAACGACTGCACCAAGTAAACCGAAAAATTAATGTCGTTGCATCGTGTGCATGCACACATTCTTGTTCAACTTTGCAATACCCTGCAAAGCCAATAAAACGAATTAATTGAAGAGCCGACACTCAATTGTTGAAATCAAAACTTGAATGAATTGGTTTAATTTTAGTTGCGATTTAACACTCACCGTTTGCACCGCTTCAATGGAGTCCTTGCTGTGCATCGTCCAAAACATGGCGATGAAGAATAGAAAGTTGTAGAACTCATAAGCCCCGTGGCCCCAAGTGCCCAGCATGGCATTCGAGATGAAGAAGAAGTGCACAAAGGCCACCAGCTGTAAAATAATAGGGAAAATATGGAGTTAGGAAGGGGGGAGTGCATCTGGTTATCTGGTTAGCACATAAGCATAATCATAAGCGGTTTAGTGCCAAGTGAAGCCCCACGAATCCGGCGGCGAAGTTGTGAATTGCATTGTCCGTATCGGTTGTCATTTGCGGTTAACTTGGGGCGCTAATCAGCGCCTCCCAGCGACTGGCCATTAACCCATGGAGGCCCAACAAGTGAGAGTACGTACAGTTGCGGTGGCCACAATAGCAGCGATCGTGCGAGAGGTACATATCTAAAAGACCTCTTTTTTTCGTTCAATTCGATTCTATTCTATTCTGTTAATAAACTCATGAAGAATTGTTCATTTACTTTGTAAGTATATTTGAACATCCAATAATACAAATAAAGATAATTTTTTTGATTAATACCACTGCAATTGTTTCGACATTTAGTCATCTATTTTGTGGGCTTATTTTACATACAGAACAAAAACCATTTGGCCCAGCATTTTTCATTTTTTTACGGACGCAACTGTTTTTTTATAATACTTTTTATTCTAACCAAGCAATTTTATGTTAAATTATTCCAACCGCAGCTGGTCAAACGGCCTTTTTGTGTCACAACCGCAGCCGAAAATGTTCTCTTTTTTGCTTTTACTGCGACTGCAGCTGTATAATTCTTTATCTATTTTGTTGGCATATTTTGAACCCAGGACAAGTAATAATTTGATTTTGGCCCACTGCTATAGTTTCGACCGCAGCTGTACATGCGTGTGTGCATTTCGCCTTGTGGGGGGCGGACCTGAACTGCTTGCTGGATGCTGGATTGCAACTGCATCTCCCGCACCGAATAAACTGCTTGCTTACCTTCACACGCACAAAAGGGGATCCCATTAATTCGTTGATGTCGGTCATGATGTCGCTTTTTGTCTCCCCTCTTCCTCTGTCTCACAGATGTTGCAGATGCAGCCGTTCACTCCGTCTCACTCGCTCTTTTTGCTCTCCCACGCAGCGGCAAACAACAACAACAAACAGGCGCACAGCTGTTTTGTTATTTTCGTGTGCAACAATTTGCTGAAATTGTTCCAATTTTTTGTTCTGCCCGTTCGTTGAGTCTATTTTCACTTGCGATTTGCTTTCAATTGCTGCACTCGCGATTCTTTCGGTGTTTGAAATGGGTGTGTGTGTGTGTGTGTAAGCGCACTTGTTGGTCTTCCCTACTTTTCCCACTGCTTTTAGAACAATATTGCAAAATCACTGCTTCGCGGGGGCGTTTACAAACAAGAGCAACAAATTAGTAAGCTCAGCTGCACAGCAACAATTATCAGCTAGGCGCTAAAAAAAATAAATAAGTATGATTTTGTATTTATCGGGAGCCACAACGAAGCAGCACGACCGAATTTCAATTTAAATTAAAATTGTGATGTTCGTGGAGTAGAGGTGGAGAATCTTCGATGCCAGCATCGATGTTTTCAAAACATCGGTGATATCGATGTTAGACGGGGCAACATCGATTTTTCCTAACAGAAACGTTAAATTACCTCTTTTAGGAAAAAAAATCACCATTGCTATTGGGAAAACAAGAATTTAACATTGCCGGTACAAAAACGACGATTTTGAATTTCGAACTTTAAACAAAACTGATTGGGCAAAGGGGTTTTTCCAAGGGTTCCAAAAACATCGATGTCATTTAATTTTCAAATTTCAATACCGATATCGATGTCAACGCGGAGGTTGACGTTTGTCTCCGCTGTTTCCTTGCATCTCTTTTAAAAGTCACTCTTACTTTAAAAAATACTGAAAAATATCTCTCCAGTTTAAAAGATCTTTCTTCTCTTAACAAATCTGCATTTATTTTTTTTGTTTTAGTGTTTAAATAGCGAGAATAAAAATATAAAAACAGCCCCCGAGTTCCCGATTCCACCGTTCCTCGATCGCCGCTAACTAACTGATGCTAATATGACGGACATATATTTTGTAACCTCTTTAAAGTGTGTTAAAATTTCATTTGTAAATTATTTTAACAATATTTACAATAATTAATTTATTTACAGATTTTAATAAACCTATTTGTTTACACAAGTTAGGCTATTTAAGAATACAAACAGCAGTTATATTGTATATCATAAAGCATATTATTTTTTAAATTTTTAATAAATTCTCATATAAATAAATTATGATAAAGTTTTGAAATGTTAGATTTAGTTTAAGTTAAGAAGATTAGTAGGCTCACATATTTTCCACATGTAACCTTATATTATTGACGTGAGCTATTTGACGAACGAGGATTTTTCTCTCATTGCTTCTTTGTGTGTAATACAAAGCAACACTAGGCGATTTGTGAAAAAATTAAAATATAATTTGTATAATTTAAAACTTAACAATAGACGACATATCTCTTTTCGTGGCCTCCCATCACCAGCGTTATCGATAACGACACCCCACCCTCGTCTTCTTTTGCCGTTTATCGACAGGCTAGGAAAGTCTGCGTGCCGGTGCAAAATTAATTATTAAAATAACGCATTGTACTGGCAAATTGACAAACCAGCACATCCAGCCCCTCGCCGCCCCGAAATTCCCAGCTGAGGCGAGCGCGATCCGCATTCCCATTTGTCTGCCGCATGTGCTGGCAGCGACACAGCGCACAGCTCCTCCTCAAGCGATTTCGATTCCCATTCCGGACGAAACGCGGACGAATCCCGAGTCGGAGCCCCATTACTCAATTAACCGCCGGCGGACGGACAATCGCACACGGGCCGTGGAAGATGGCGGATCATCAGGTCAAGTATCTGGACACGCCGGACAAGTCGGAGACGGACAAGAAGCTGTACAAGTGAGTGTGTGCCATGTAGTGACCCAGATAAAGCTCTGATTTAATGGATAATTTATCTGCTCCCCCCTTAGGACGCTGCTCTTGGGCAATGGCCTGCATGCCCTTATTGTCTCCGATCCCAGCCCCATGCCGCACGATGGCTTCACCACCTCCGAATCCTCCTCGGAAAAGTCCTGCGAATGGGAGTCGACCAGCAGTTCGGTGACCAGCAGCAGCGATTCAAGTTCATCCAGCTCCGCGAATAGCGGCAGCAGCGTGGAATCGGGTAGCGAGGAGGGTGACGAAAAGCTGGCCGCCTGCGCCCTGATGATCGACTACGGATCATTTGCGGAGCCCACGAAATACCAGGGATTGGCGCACTTTCTCGAGCACATGATCTTCATGGGCTCCGAGAAGTACCCGGAGGAGAACATCTTCGATGCGCACATCAAGAAGTGCGGCGGCTTCAGCAATGCCAACACGGACTGCGAGGAGACGCTCTTCTACTTCGAGGTGGCCGAAAAGCATCTGGACTCCAGCCTGGACTACTTTACGGCGCTGATGAAGGCTCCGCTGATGAAGCAGGAGGCCATGCAGCGGGAACGCAGCGCCGTCGACTCGGAGTTCCAGCAGATCCTGCAGGATGATGAGACGAGGCGGGACCAGTTGCTGGCCAGCTTGGCCACCGAAGGTTTCCCCCACGGCACCTTCGCCTGGGGCAACATGAAGTCGCTGAAGGAGAACGTGGATGATGCGGAACTGCACAAGGTGCTGCACGAGATCCGCAAAGAGCACTATGGCGCCAATCGGATGTATGTGTGCCTGCAGGCTCGTTTGCCCATCGAAGAGCTCGAATCGCTGGTGGTGCGCCATTTCGCGGAGATTCCACACAATGAGGTGCAGGCTCCGGATTTGAGCAAGTTCAACTACAGGGACGCCTTCAAGGCGGAGTTTCACGAGCAGGTGTTCTTCGTGAAGCCCGTGGAGAACGAGTGCAAGCTGGAGCTGACCTGGGTGCTGCCCAATGTGCGGCAGTATTACCGCAGCAAGCCCGATCAGTTCCTCTCGTATCTGCTGGGCTACGAGGGGCGTGGCAGCCTGTGCGCCTACCTGAGACGCCGCCTGTGGGCTCTGCATCTCATTGCCGGCATCGAGGAGAACGGCTTTGACACTAACTCCATGTATGCTCTGTTCAACGTATGCATTTATCTCACGGACGAGGGTTTCAAGAATCTGGACGAAGTTTTGGCCGCCACCTTTGCCTACGTAAAGCTCTTCTCGAACTGCGGTTCCATGAAGGAGGTCTACGAGGAGCAGCAGCGCATCGAGGAGACGGGATTCCGGTTCCAGGCACAGCGACCTGCTTTCGATAATGTCCAGGAGCTGGTGCTGAACTCCAAATACTTCCCACCGAAGGACATTCTGACCGGGAAGGAGCTATACTACGAGTACAATGAGGAGCATCTCAAAGAGCTGATCGGCCACCTCAACGAGATGAAATTCAACCTGATGGTCACCTCGCGCAACAAGTACGAGGGCGTGTGTGCCTACGATCAGACGGAGGAATGGTTCGGCACGGAGTACGCCACCATTCCGATGCCTGAGAAGTGGCGCAAGCTGTGGCAGGACTCGAAGCCACTGCCCGAACTGTTTCTGCCCGAGCCAAATAAATTTGTCACTGAGGATTTCACACTGTTCTGGCATTCGTCTGGCAAACCGGAAGTGCCCGCTGCACCCAAGAAGCTGCTCAAGACGGACACTTGCGAGCTGTGGTTCCGCCAGGACGATAAGTTCGACTTGCCCGAGGCCCACATGGCTTTCTATTTCATCTCGCCACTGCAGCGACAAAGTGCCAAGAAGTGAGTGAATATTTGAATGCATCTATGACTCTCATTTAATTCCCCCCTTCATTTGCCTTCAGCGATGCCATGTGCACACTGTACGAGGAGCTGGTGAAGTTCCATGTGTGCGAGGAACTGTATCCGGCCATCAGTGCCGGCCTTTCGTACACCTTCAATGCCATGGAGAAGGGGCTGCTGCTCAAGGTGAGCGGCTACAATGAGAAGCTCCATTTGATCGTGGAGGCCATTGCTGAGGGCATGCTCCATGTGGCGGAGACCCTTGATGAGAATACGCTGGCTGCCTTCCGGAAGAACCAACGTAAGACCTACTTCAATACGCTGATCAAACCAAAGGCACTCAACAGGTAAGGCATCTAACTACAATATTACACAATCGCATCAAATTCACCTTCTTTCTCGCTCTTTTCCAGGGACGTTCGCCTGTGTGTGCTGGAGCAAATCCGCTGGCTGATGATTGACAAGTACAAGTGCCTCAACGATATTACTTTGGAGGATCTGCGCGAGTTCGCCCGCCAGTTCCCGAAGCAGCTATACATCCAGTCCCTCATCCAGGGCAACTACACGGAGGAATCCGCCCACAATGTACTGAACTCGGTGCTGAGTCGCCTTAATTGCCAGGCGATCAAGGAGCAGCGCTACGTGCAGGATAGGACCATACAATTGCCGCTGGGTACCAATGTGATCCGATGCCATGCCCTCAACGAGCAGGATACAAACACGGTGATCACGAACTTCTATCAGATCGGACCCAACACCGTTCGCGTTGAGAGCATCCTCGATCTGATGATGATGTTCGTGGACGAGCCGTTGTTCGACCAACTGAGGACCAAGGAGCAGCTAGGCTATCATGTGGGCGCCACTGTACGGATCAACTACGGCATTGCCGGCTACTCCATTATGGTCAACTCACAGGAGACAAAGACGACGGCCAACTATGTGGAGGGTCGCATCGAGGTGTTCCGCGCCAAAATGCTACAAATTCTGCGCGACTTGCCGCCGGACGACTACGATCACACGCGTGACTCGTTGATAAAGCTGAAACTGGTGGCCGACATGGCACTCAGCTCGGAAATGTCACGCAATTGGGACGAGATCATCAACGAGGATTACCTCTTCGATCGTCGACGTCGCCAAATCGAAGTGTTGCGCACGCTTCAAAAGTCGGAGATCATTGATTTCCTATTGGACATTGATACCAACAACCTGAGGAAGTTGTCCGTACAGGTGATTGGCCATCGGCCGGCCGATATGCCGGAACCTTTGCCCGGTTCTCACCTCGATTGTGATGGCGAGGAGAAAGCTGGAGACTCCAACGAAGCTGAGGATGGCAGTGAAACTGAAAAGGACGACCAAGATGATGGGGATGAGGAGGACTCATCCGATGAGGAGGGCGACGACGAGGATCTGTTTGTGGCCCTCGAGAACAAGCTGAATGTGGTCTTCTTGCCCGAACTTGGAAATGAGAACACCATTCTCGATATTAACGAGTTCAAGAAGGGCCTCGAAGTCTATCTCCACAACAAGAGCCAACAGGAGACGGAGGAGGAGGAGGATCAGACGCGTGCTGCCCGCATTGAGGATGCCCTGGGCAAGACGTGAGATACCCGAGCTCCAGCCTACCCACCCACCCAACCACCTCTACTCCATTTACCTCACCACTACCCCCCCCCTTTCAATTCGATTAACTAGCCAAAGGTTTAGCAGATTAGTTTCACAGAATGCAAGCTATTTCACAGTAACCACCTGACCAAGTCAGCAAATTTGCTCTTATATTTTAATACGTGGCTTCATTAATAGTTTCAACTTTTACACACACACACACACACACACACACACTCACACACACACACACACGCAACCAGCAGCAAGTGACAAATGCATTTTGGAGTATTGAAACACCACATATATATGATCGATCGCACTGTCTGTCTTTCGTACTGATTTAATACAGAAATAAAAATCAAAATTTAAAGTAATCTACCTGTGTTTTCGAAGGGAATCGATATTGAAAATTCACTGGAATTATATATATATATTATTTATTTAAATTCTGCTCTTCATCAATTACTCAGTTAAGTAAGTAAAACACTTGCGTTGCAATTTGCCAGTATGATATACTCCTCTCTCCGTTTTTCTCGTTTTATTCATATGTACAATAACAATGCGTTTTGTATATAAACACTAATGTTACATATAAAGAATGTTTTTCGTTTTCATTCATTTTTGTTTCCTTCGTTCAACACTTGTGCCCAATAAGTTGTTCCCCTTGGGATTGCACAAACAAGGATTTAAAGCCGATATGGGGTCGGTTGTTCGGTTGTTCGTTTTTCGTCTTTTGGGTTTTAATTTATTTTACTTTTGCGTATGTGGATATATGATAATGCGTATTAACAATAAGTAACAATAGTTCAATGATGTTTGATGTCTTGCTTTGTCTCCTGGCCTGCGACTCGTTTGCCTTTGTTCAGTTGAACTTAATAATAATATTTAACTTACGATCATAACACAAAAAAAAAATCGTTTGTATACAATAATAATAATATTAATAATAAGGGTAATTATGATGAGCATAATAAAGCGGTAATAGAAAATGGTTGTAGTAAACGAAAAACTCTTATAAATCTTTCAAGTTTCTAATTAAAAAAGATGGAAAAATAACAAATATGCTGTGTAGAAAAGGAGGACGGTGCGGTTTCGGTTCTTTTGAAAAAAATAGAAAACTTGCCATAGAACAAAATCCTAGAATCAGTAGCAATCTTTGATATATTCATTAAATCAAGTTTGTTTATCTCAAATTAAGAAAAGAAAAGAAAATGCGACGAAAAGCGGACATCTCAGTAGTTCAAAAAGTATACTTAAAATAAAAATAAAATTGTTTCTGTTTTAGCTATATTTACATACTGAGAATACTTTCCCCTTGTCTTTAGCCTGTGTTTGGGGTACACAAAGTCATATCAGATCCAATTGAATATATCAAAGATAGGCCTTGGACTACTTATTCATTGTCAAAACAATCAATCTGCAAATATGTACATAGGTTTTATAATTCGCTCTCTCTTACTAAGTTCACTTTAAAGTCCGCTAACAATTTCACAGAAAATTTGTCGTTTGGTTGAGGTCCTCGGTTAGATTGTGGTTCCGGCTGTCGTTTGGTGGCCATCGTTGAGCTACTCACAGCTTCTGCAGCTCGGTGCTGTCACTGCCATGGTAGCGACTCCTCACGATCTTGGTGCGACCGCCGTACTGCTCCTCGGGATCCAGCAGTCCCTCCTCGTGCTTGGCATCCGGCGAGGTGACGCCCCCGTTGCCGTGCATGAAAATGCGCGAAATTAGGGAATTGGTGGACCGCTTGAAGGCCATCCTGCCCTTTTCGGGCAGGTCGTCCAGGCCACGGTGCAGCGATAGTTTGTCCAGCTCGTATTCCGAGCCACCGGCCCGTTCCGCCGCCAGTTGAGCCTCGTACTCTGCCGTACGCAGCGTCTTTGCCGTCGGCTTGCGATACATCTTCAGCAGCAGCGAGGAGCACACCACGCTCACCGAACTGGCGGCCATGGCCACCGATGCCATCCACGGCAGCAGTGTGAAGCCGTAGGGAGCGAACAGGCCGCTGGCCAGCGGAATGCCCAACAGATTGTACATGCTGGCGAAGAAGAAGTTGTACCGGATGCGGCGCACCGTGCAGCGGGACAGGTCCAAACAGGCCACCACGTCCAGCAGATCGTTGCGCATCAGCACAATGTCGGAGGCCTCGGCGGCCACATCCGTGCCAGCGGCGATCGTGATGCCCACATCCGCCTGCGCCAGCGCCGGACTGTCGTTCACCCCGTCGCCCACCATTGCCACGCGGATGCCGTTGGCCTGAATCCGCTGGATCTTGGCCACCTTGTGCGAGGGCAGCACCTCCGCGTACACCGTTCGGATGCCAACCTGTTGGAATAGGGTAAGAACATTAATTTACTAGTCACAGTGTCCCATTCACAAGTCAATATTGTAGCACTACTATAGTTTAGGTAGAAATAAATATTGTTATTAATTATTATAACAAGAAGGATAACCGACTATTAGAACGCCTTATTCAGCTTTTTATAATTAAACAAGAAGGAAAGCAAACTTCGGCAAGCCGAAGTTCATATACCCTTGCAGCTATTGCATTAATTAAATACTTTTGAAAACATTTAAATTATGATTTACTTGAGTATGTGCTAAAAAAAAACATTGAAACTATGATTATTTGCAGCTCAATTATTAGATAGTTATTTTATATATTTTTATTATTTCTATGGGAGCTATATGCTATAGACGTCCGATTTTGATAAAATTTATACCATAATTCTGAAATAATTAAACATTGCTATATGTCGAAGAACTAAACAAAAAATTAAAAAACAGAAAAGTTATAATTTTTTTCATTTATTTTTCCGATTGTTCCTATGGGAGCTATATGCTATAGTCGTCCGATTTTGATGAAATTGAAACCGTAATTCTGAAATATTAAACCATTACTATATCTCGAAGAACTAAACAAAAAATTAAAAAACAGCAAAGTTATAATTTTTTTTCATTTATTTTTTCCGATTGTTCCTATGGGAGCTATATGCTATAGTCGTCCGATTTTGATGAAATTTAAACCGTAAATCGGAAATATTTTACCATTACTATATGTCGAAGAACTAAACAAAAAATTAAAAAACAGCAAAGTTATAATTTTTTTTCATTTATTTTTCCGATTGTTCCTATGGGAGCTATATGCTATAGTCGTCCGATCCGGCTCGTTCCGACTTATATACTACCTGCAATAGAAAGACAACTTTTGGGAAAGTTTCATGCAGATAGCTTTAAAACTGAGAGACTAGTTTGCATATAAACGGACGGACAGACGGACAGACGGACATGGCTAGATCGACTCTCCTAGTGATGCTGATCAAGAATATATATACTTTATAGGGTCGGAAACGTCTCCTTCACTGCGTTGCAAACTTCTGACTGAAATTATAATACCCTCTGCAAGGGTATAAAAAAAAAAAAATATGAGCCCCGAAAACAATAGGGTTTTCAATCTGTCGAACTGCAGGGTCAACACTAAAAGCGCACTGTTCGTTCTCTCTATTCCGTTCTCTCAAATACAAGAATTTCCTTGCTTTAAATATGCAATGACGTCATAATTTAAACTTTGCTAATAACTTCTAAATTAATGGCTTGATTTGGAAAATTTTTAGTGTGATGAAAGATATTCCGCGAATGAACATATACCGATCAATGACTGTCTCAGAGTGACATAACAGAGTTTCCCGAGTTGTGAGAGTGTTCGTTGCTAAATTTTGGAGTAAATTAGAATAACTAGAATCTACATTTTAAATCCCAAATCTCTGGCTTTTAAAGTTTCCGAGATCTCCTGGTTTATACAGTTGGACAGTTGGGCTATTGACAATCATCAAGAATATATATAATTTACAGGGTCAGAAAGGCTTTCTCAGCCTGTGTTTGGGGTACATATATATATATACATGTATATATATATATATGCCCTTTTACTCTACGATTACTGGGTATTTTTTAATGCCTAGGCACCCACCTCTCGAGCTATGCTGGCAGCCGTGTTCTTGTTATCTCCCGTGAGCAGCACCACATCGATGCCCATCCGCTTGAGAGTGTAGACGGCGAGATGGGCCTCTGGTTTGACCATGTCGGACACGGCAAACATGCACACCAGCTGCCCGTTGAGGGCGCAAAGCACCGCGGTGTGTCCCTTTCGCTCCTCGTGCGTCATGCAGTCGCTGATCTCGAGCGGCACCTCGATGGCGTTGCGCTGCATCCACTCCCTGTTGCCGATGAGCACCAGTATCTCTGGGCCATCGATGAGTTTCTGGTCAATGGCGGCAAGTTGCTGCTGCTGCTGCTGCTGCTGCTGCTCCTCTTCCTGCTCCAAGACCAAGTCGGAGAGCAACTGCTGTTGGTTCAGCTCCATGGACTTGTGAACGCTGTGCTGCGGCAGCAAGTGCTCGATGCTGGCACCATTGTCCACGGACACCGATCCCTGCGGATGGTCGCGATGCAGGTTCTCGTAGTTGATGATCCGTTCAGCGTTGCAGGCCTGTCGCAGGGTTTGCTCGTAGTTGGAGACGGTCACGCGGATGCCACAACCGGGCACGGCCTGGAAGTGGCTGCTCTTGCCAAAGCTAACCGCCTGCGGAGTGGCGCCCACATTCAGCATGTCCTTGGCAAAGTGCACAATGGCGGAGGCGATCGGATGCTCGCTGTTCTGTTCGGCGGCTCCCACAATCGTCAGGGCTCGAGCCAGGCTGCAGACTTGGGCTGTGACGAAGAGGGTGACCTTGCTGGTCATCGGGGTGCCGTGGGTGATGGTGCCCGTCTTGTCAAAGACCACAGTCTTCACCTGGAACGGCAGGGTATGGCATATTAATATAAGTAATAGCAGTAAATGTTAATTATGAGCAGTGTGTTAAGAAATGTACAAGTTATTGGAAACTGCAAGGTAAGTGTTTGAAAGTACAAGGTATTTGCACCTTAGGTAACGTAAAAGGTACACAATTTTTCACGGTGAAAAGTACACAAAGAAACATTCAATTTTCAATTAAAATTGATTTATGTCTGATTATGGAAATATTTAAAAAGAAACATGAATACATACCTATTAAGTGCATATCAAATCAAAAGTCTTGACTTTACAGTGAAATTTTTATATTTTTATACGGATATATACGAAAATAAATAAATAAATAAAACTCATTAATCATTAGTTGAAATTTTTTTTTAAACTCCAAAACAATAGTTAATTGAGATTTTTATTTATACCATTGTGAAAAAATCATTATTTGAGATTCGTATTTATGAAATTGTAAAACAATCCTTTTTTCAGATTTTTATTTTTATAAATCTCAAACAATCATGTTTTCAGATTTTTATTAAGACAAATTTGTCTTTTAAATAATACAAAACTGAATTTAGTGGAATCAAGCTTATTTGAGGTATAAGTAAGCTGATACTCCCCAACTATGATTATATGAGATACCCTCTTACCTTATGGGCATTCTCCAGGGCGGTGGCACCCTTCACCAGGACGCCATTGATGGCTCCCGTTCCGGTGGCCACCATCACGGCGGTGGGCGTGGCCAGGCCCAGGGCACAGGGACACGCAATGGCCAGCACACTGAGGGCGCACTTGAAGGCATAACTGACGATTATTGTGTTCTGGTCCATGTGCATTTTATGCTCCATGGCCACGGGCACCAGATTGGGATTGGCAAAGCCAATGATGATCCAGGCAATCAGCGTAATGCTGGACACCACCACGACGAAGGGCACAAAGTAGCCGGCGATCCGATCGGCCAGCTGCTGAATGGGCGCCTTACTGGTCTGCGCCTCCTCCACCAAGCGCACAATCTGCGCCAGCGTTGTGTTCTCACCCGTATGCGTGGCCTCCACCAGGAGCACTCCGTTCTGGTTGATGGAGCCGCCGATGACCACGGAACCCATTCGTTTTGCCACCGGCATTGATTCGCCGGTGATTAGCGATTCATCGCAACTGGAGTGACCGTAGAGAACCTTGCCGTCGACGGGAACCTTGGCGCCCGGTATCACCTTCAGGATGTCGCCACGCTGCACATAGTCTACGGATATCACCTTCTCGCTGATGATATCGAAGTCCGGCGAGATCTCCACCAGCAGGGCATCGGCCGCCTTGAGGGACAGCAGTTTGGACAGTGCCTCCGAGGTTTTGCCCTTGGCGATGTGCTCCAGCCAACGGCCCAGCGAAATGAAGATCAGCAGCATGGGCGGCGTGTCGAAGAAGGTCAGTGGCGAGCTGTTCTGCTCCAGCAGTACGGATGCGATCACCACCGCCACGGAGTACACATACGATATGGTCGTGACCATCGAGATCAGTACGTCCATGTTCGTGGTGCCGTGCTTGATCGCCCGATACGACTGCACGTAGAAGTGGAAGCCACCAAAGAATTGTACGGGTGTGGAGAGCAGGAACATCACCAGGTTCTCCATCGACAGGCCGGGCACAATGCAGCACATGTTCGCGTGCCCCTTGTCGCTCATCTCCAGCATGAAGTAGATCATGGCCACCATGCAGGGTCCGCCGAAGATCAGCGAGACGAGGAAGGCGTTGCGCCACTTCCGGATCTCCTCCTTGTGCTCCAGATAGTTGTGGGCCATCTTGTCCCGGCCGGTCATCAGCTTGGCCTCGAAGCCCAGTCCCTCGATTGCCTCGCAGATGCTCCGCGGCCCCGTGTCCTCAGTGCTGTAGCGGAATTTACCTAAAACACAAGATAATTGAGAGGAGTCTGTCTTAGTTACATGTGTTCATTATATAAAAATATTATATTAAAATAATATATAAATTATATTAGTATAAATATTAATAATAATATTATATAAAATTATCAGTGGTAAAATCGTACATTTATACATTATTAAATTTATTTTAGCTTTACACATACTTTTGAGATTAAACTAATTAAACTAAATAATGAAAACCTAGTTTTGCTGAGGAGGAGCCTGTCGTAGTTTTGTGTGTATTTATTTTAAAAATGTATTTATAATAAATTAATTCCGTTTAGAGTATTAAGCTTAGCCAATATTATTCAAATGTTAATATATTTTAGCTTTCAAAATATGTTTAGGTAATAAACTAATTATATTAAATAATACGTTTTGTGTATCAGAATATGAAATAAAAATACAACTGTTTACAAAATGTTTATTAAAAAAAGAAAACTCCATTTATAAATCTCTCATTAGCTAACTAATATTATTGAAATGCAAGTAAGTTTTGGCTATTAAAATATGTTTTAATATTTATTTATGTTAAACTTACTTAATTTGAAATTACAAATTTAATTTTGCAAAATTTAAATGCATTAACAAAATTTTTTAAAGAAAGAACAAAATGATAGCCCATTTTAGAGTCTTAAAATAATAATAATTGAATTAACAAAAGTAGTAAATATAGATGATTTTGAAATTCATTAATATTGATTAATAAATTAAACAATTTTTAAAAAGCATATCTAATTTGTAACTTTAATATACTAAAGAAGCCTCGTTGTTGTTGAGATTTGCTTTTTAATCAAAGCAAGTTTAACTACAGTGTTAGACTTTTAAACCGGACTCGTTCTGTGTAAAGATTACAGAACCAGTCATAAAAAATGGAGAAAGCTGCTTTCAATTGCCAGTAAATATTCACAGAGGATTCAGTCTACAGTGGTGGTCATTGAAGTTGAAAAAAGAGAAAGCCAATTACAATTGAGCGGTGCATGCTGATAATAATGGTTATAATCTACCAAGTCTACAATTTTAGAGTTCGATTTGATTAATCTGCAGAAGCAGTCATTAAACTGTGATAGTATACCTAAAATTAATAAAAACAAATATTTTAATGCAGATTATTAGGGAAGTAAACTTAAGTCAAATTATGAACAAAATGCAGATATGCATAATATCTGTTTTTCAAAAAGTTTATTTTCAAAACTTGTAAAAGGGTTTTTGCGTTTTATTTACCCATTCTTAGAAACACACATTTCTTGATTTATTCAGCATGAGTTTTTCATTTATGTAAACCTATTTACTTGGCAAATAATGATATATCCCACTTTCATATCAATTTCATCATAGTTTCTGGCTGTTGTTATCATTTTATGGCCACTTCTGTGCTTTACTTATACCCCAGAGAAAATTGTATAGGCGAAAGGCAGACATACATACATATATATTGTGTATATGTATATAAAAGGGGTTTCTGACGAAGAGGGAAGCTTTAGAGGTTGCCTTTTGGCCGGCGTCAAATGAAATTTGTTTGTGCACGTAAATGACTGGAAAATAATGCCGGTTCTAGTATTGAAATTGGAGCGTGCAACCGGTTCGATGGCGACAGATTCCAATGGACTCGATTGCAAAATCTATTCGCAATGGATGAATAGTTTTAACTAGCATGAATGTGTAAGGTACGTCCATCTAAATATTTAATAATTAAAAAAAAAAACTAACAAAATTCAGCGTCTAAAAACCCTACAAGAAAAAATACAAATATTTATGTTCAAAAATAGTTGCTTAGTTGCTATAAAAACATTTTCCGTTGTTTTAGAGTTTGTCTTTTTGTATTGTATTTTTTTAATAAAAAGAAATTGCTAAATAAAAAATTTAATTTTATTTTTAAATTTTACTTTTAAAAGGAGACAAATTTTTAAATAAGTATCTTTTAAACCAATGTAATTTACTCCGAAGTAGTCACGATTTTTAAAAGGTATAATGAGCTTAAAGTTTTTCACTTCCAAATAGATATACTAAAACTATCGCATGCTGGCGAATTAAATAAAATCCGTAAGGCTTAAAAGCAGCCGGAATATCGCTGCTGTTGCTGTAGGTTCATCGCTCCCGATAAGATAACTTTTCAACTTTTGCCGAATGCTGAAACCAAATCGGAGCAGTTCCTGATAATTAGCATGTCACCGGTTACCCAACAACTACAAATTTCTGATAATATAGCCATCTGTTGTATATGTTTTTCCCCTCAGAAGGTTCCTGTTCTATTCTCCGTATCCGATCCGAGAAAATTACGGAATCAGACACATTTCATTATTCGATTCTGGTGACGGGGAATAAGGGAAGACGCTAACACGTTCCATTTCCATTGATAGCAAGTAATCGACGCCCATGACACGCATAAATTGCGTTCATGGCACATCCATTAAAACTTTGAATGCATTTATCTTTTTAAATGGTAGCTAATAGCAAACATTTGTATTTATATTTTGCTAAATTTTAATAGAATCATTGTTAAGAATTCTACATATAACACAATACAAAAAAAAAAACGATTTTTAAACATAGTTTACTGAAACTAAAACAATGACTTTTGAAGGAGTAAAAGCTAAGGTAAATGTGTTTTAAATTTTTACTTCTTTGGTAAGTTTATATATAAGAACAAATCATAAAAAAAAGGTGAAATGTCAATCACAAACGAAATTTCTTGTCTATTAATATCAAAAGTAGCCACATTTGGAACCCTATTCATTGTAATAAATATTAAACAACATCCTTATCAGATGTGAGAAAAATATCAAAAGATTATTCTGCTTTATTTGAAATCTTGTTATTGGTAGCTAGGCAAATTTACATTTTGAGTAGGACTGCGGTTTGTAAACGAAATAATTTATTAGCAGACAGTAGACTATAGTATACTATTCATCAAAGAAAGAAAAAAGTTTTGTTATGACCGAGTGAAATCCCCTACGACAACGTAATTGTCTTTATCTCCCCAATTATAAAATAAAAATTATTAGCGGGCAGACAACATGACAATACTTTAAATTACCAGAAATAAGGTTATTAAAGAGATTTCTTACTGATAGGTTCATAAAACTTCAATTGGATTAATCATATCCACATATATGTATATATATATTTTTATGTAAATACCGGGTGAATCACTTAGGACACAAGGGAAAAGTTGACAAAACACATGATATCGTTCAGGCATTTTTTTATCGTTCAATTAGCGGGTCACCAAGTGGATTTCAAACGGCGGGTCGTGTGCAAAATCGAGGAGGGATTAGGATGGCATAATGCCTTGATCACACGAAGGGTGACAATTGCCGCTAATTATTAATGGTATCGATCGATCTTCGCCCAATTTTTGCAATTGATAAATTATGTGCGGGTCGTGTGCGTGTGTTCATTCCAAATTCTATAAATTAAATATATTATAAATTTTGAAAATTTTTTCCTTTGTTTTAAAGAAAAGCAATTTTTTTTCTTTTATCATGATAATATTTCTATTAATTTTTCATTTATTAAGGTTCTACTGTAGTCGATTTACTTTTTCTAGGGCTCTCTATTCTGTACCATTTTTTTTGTTTGGTTTGCTCGCTGACTCGCATCTTATCGCCCGCGATTCGTTGTTACAATTTTAGAACATTTTCAATTTGAATTGAGATTGCCTATTGTTGTTGTTGTCGTGCACTTATCGCCGGACGATAAGAATCGGAAGAAAACATATGTTTTGTTCAACAGTTTACACACCCAATTCCGACTACCGATCTGGCAAACAAACCTAAAACAAGCTAACAAGCAGAAGTGCAGGTAACAAATGAGAAACTACAAGTTTAACTAATTTAATGGGAGTTAATGGAAGTCCGAAGTTGAAGTCTAAGTGCTAATTGATGCAAAGATAAGGAGCAGCAGGTGATTTAACTAATCCATATGGCAATAGTCCTTTCTTAAAAGACTTTTAATTTTATTTATATTTTGGTTTTTTTTTTCTTTCCCGAAAGCAAGCAACTTTTTGTAGTAAAATGAAAGGGTTAAAATATACATACATATATAAAAAATAAAATAATACATTCTTATTTCATTTTACTGAAGAATAGATAGGAATTTATATAAAATGTAAAGTAAATAAATACAATAAGAATATATTTTGTTCTATAAGATACACATCATAGTTTTTAATTATAAGTAATATGGTTTTTTATGTATCTTTAATGTTGTTTTCTTAAAAAATATATACAAAATTTTAAACATTCCAATTGAAAATGAATTAAAGTTTGACATGTCATTCTTCATATAATTATAAAACCCAAAACTATTTGATTTTTATTTATTCTTGGTATAATGTTTAATATAAAGCGCTAGTTAGAAATTGAGATTTAGTTTAGTTTTACACGATTTCCTATGTATATCTTATATTGCAACTGATTGACATTCGCATTAGGTCATAATTTTATATTAATTAAATAAAAAGTATTTTCAGTGCCATATTGTACAAATAGTTTCATTTACTTTTCTCCGCCGTGTGCTTATTCATGTCAGACGCGAAAAAAGCACAAAAGGCAAGCAAACTGAAACCAAAACCAGTTTTATTGCAATCATAATTATGAGCAATCATTAATGCATTTTTGTTTTAGTTGCACGTACGCAAAGTAAATCCAGGGTATGCAAACGGATTTCCCTAAATCAGCAAGAATTTAAAACCAATGTGTGATCAAACATTAGAGCGCATTTTATTGCATAATTCGCAACTAATTTCAAATCAAGATCTGCGCGACAAGAGCAGAAATAAATAAACAACCCAAAAAAAATAAAATAAAAAGCACAACTCTAATCCAAAGTGAAGGTGAATGAAACTGGAAATGCACATAGAAAAAATACACAAGGCTATTTGAAATAAACCAGTATTTAATAGATTAAAATATCTATAAAAATATAAGCAACAAAAAAAAAAAATTTGATGCTCATTTATAGGTTTAAATATTTACGTGTTCACAAAATGTTATTTATATCAATGTATTTTAGATTTTGTAAATGTTGTTTCCGTTTTTAAATTTACAAATTTGATTCTAATATTATTTGCCTTTTGACAATGAAAAATTTAACACATTTGTACAAATATATTGGTTCCGAAAAAAAACAATTAGAATTTAATAACATTTATGTAAGCGACCATTTCAAAAATCAATATTACTATATTATTTTGCAGAAACAGTAAAAATTATACGTTGTTAGGATAAGCCTAAAACAGTGATATCTATATATATATTTCTAAAAATAATATATAATTAATCCAACCTACTGGAACTATCATATACATACAATTTTTTTTTTCTGTGTAAAAAGTGGATGTGGATTGGAGTTCGTGGTCACGCATGCGGAGCAGGGAGAGAAACATTAAAAAAGAGAGCGGCCCTCCCTCTTTCCAGACAAAAGCGAGATTAATTCCACAGTTGCTGCCTGCGATCGTGGGTATATATTTGTATACATACACACCTATACATACATGTTTCGGGGCGTGTGTTTGGGCTCTCACTTTTGTTTTGGTTTTGATTTCGATTTTATAGTTTTTGGCCAGGCGGACTTTCGGTTTCAAGGCTTAAATGCCAGTTGGTAGGTAAGGCCCTGCCAATAACTCGATTGGCAATCAAAAGTTTATGAAAACAAAGCCTCAACAATCACACACACGCTGTCTTATGTTCTTTGGCCTGCAATCTACTTTTGATCCCACTCTCTTTCTTTTAACTAATCTTATGTGATTCTTCCTGAACACTTGCAAAAAAAAATCCAACTGTCTTCCGATAAAATACATTTCGATTCAAGTCGTTACATTTGCTGTCCACATAGTCTTTTAAATCCTAGCTTTTTGATTTAAATTAACAATACAGATTAAAATGATATTCATAATAAAAATAAGTAAGATAAATAGTAAGAAAAAAACCAATTTTTTTTATACATCTTTGAAAAAAAAACGATTATATTTCTAATTTAAACTTTAAAACATAATGTAGGGTACTTTTTCTCTTAGTTTTGGTATAAGTGCATTTATGCATATCACTTTCTACCCCCCCATTAAATTCCCTGACTGTTCCAGATAACTTTACTGCCCACGCACACGAGCGCAGATCTAAGCATTTTAATCTAGTTGCCATTGCCATTGTTTGCTCGAAGCATAGTGCTCCTCGTACTGCCCCCGGGTACGTCCTTATCGCTGGGAACCTCCCACTTCCACTCCCACCCTTCCGAAAATATAATCCCCCGGTCTCCACAGAGCATAAAGTAAACCGAGTATATCAGTTACAATAAACAATTGCCAGGCAAGTTTTCAATTGTGAAAAGCGAACAAAGATGTTAAGAGGTTAATAAAGAAACATCTGTTGATTCCCAAAAAGTATAAAAGTAGTATGAGACAACCTTTTAAATACCCTAAAAGAAAATATTTACATAATAATTTATCAGCATTACCAGGCCAAATTTTGTGTTGGTTTTTAAAACAGATTGGTCACTTATGATTGAAAATCTAAATTTCTTTTAAAAAAGACTTGAATACAACATAGGAACATATCTGTATATACATATCTTTTAATGTTATTGTTACTGATGATAGGATATGGATCTTTTTCACAACAGACTCAAATGTGGCCTATTATTTCCACTAATTAAAGTACATTTTAACAGGAAGTGGCTTTGCCTGGAAAAAATTGAGAAATGTTTCCACTATTTTGTACCTTAAGTTCAAGGGTATACAAGATATCGGATCGAATTTAATCGGAATTTCCCGCCAGTTGCGGGCGTTGGGTGAAAACAAACCGCAACAGGTGCACCTCGGTTGATGGCCTGGTTCGAGGCGTTTACTCTAAATATTGCGTAACACTTGTCATTTGCACTTGTGGAATGCTAGATTCCCGATTTCAGTATGTGACCCCGTCCGCGATTTCAAATAGTCTGATAACTACAAATATGTACATACATATACTGTGTTTATGGATAACAACTACTAACAATTGAACCAGAAATTGTGCCAATATGTACTCATTATTTACAAGACAAAGCAGAGAACAAATTGCACTTAATGCTTAATAAATAATAAATTTGTTTTGTTCTATTTGCTTGAAATTAATATTTATAAATTATAAACAATTAAAAAAACTTTTTTTCAGAATCAAATGTATTTTTAAGGTAACGTTTATCGTATACTGATTTGAATTTGTGATATTTATAAATTATTTAATTTAAATTAAAAAAAAAAAGAAGTAGAAAATAAATGTAATTAAAAATAAAATAAATGTAATTTAAAATTAAAAAGAAAATTATTAACCAAGCCAATATAATAATATATGAACTAGTTTTACTCGAATTGTGCTTGAACTCACCTCTTTTGGTTAGCAGTGTAACGGAGGCGGTGGTCACGCCCTTTATTTTAAGCACATGACTCTCGATCTTGTTGACGCAGGAGGCGCAGGTCATGCCCATGATCTCCAGCTCCACCTCGGCCTCGCCGTTGTCCGGCTCATCGATGAGTTCGGTGGGGAAGCCCAGCTCCGTGATGGATTTCGCAATATTCTCCGCCGTCACGACATTCGCATTGAACTTGACCTCCGCCTTGGCCGCGAGCAGGGCCACCAGGATGCTGTCCAGGCCGTAGATCTTCTTACAGTGCTTCTCGATGGCGGCCACACAGCTGGCGCAGGTCATGCCTCGAATGTGCAGGAAGCACTTGGTCAGCAACTCCTGCTCCACGGGAATGGCCACGGCCGAACCATTCTGAGCCGGATGTGGGGGAGACGTGCTCCTCTTTTTGGGCGACGAGGCGGGTGTGGGCGATCGACTTGGCTGGCCGTCCGGCACGGACGCCTCGAAGCCCATGTCGTCGATGAGCTCGGCTATCTGGGCGGGATCATACTGGGCGGGATCGTACTGGACGCGGGCATTCTTTGCCGCCAGCTGCACCTCTATCGAGTGGATGCCCGGCTTGGTGCCGATGTTGCCCTCGATGTTGCGCACGCACGACTGGCAGGTCATGCCCACCACCCGGATGTTCGTCCAGGCGCCGCTGGCGGGGATTGGTTCTGGATAACTGCACTCGAAGCCCATGTCGTCGATATCGCTGGCTATCCGGGCGGGGTCCGTCTGGCGCGGGTCGTAGTCGATGTAGCCCGCCTGCTCCTCCAGGATGACGCGTATGTCCAGGATGCCGGACTTTTGGCCAATGTGCTCCTGAATGTTGCGCACGCACGACTGGCAGGTCATGCCCACAATGGGCAGGCGGACCGTGGACACTTGCATCGCTTCTTCGTCACTCTGCATTTGCGGCATTCTGCATTTGCATCACTTTTGTGTGTCTTTCGAACGACGGAATTAACTGCAAATTTTGAACTCTTGATTTGCCCCTCGCTAGCCCGCTCGCCCCGTCTCTGTCGCACTGCTGTGAGTCCCCCGATTGTGTCACAAAAACTTTGTTGGAGTGCGGCGGTGGAGTCAAGTGTATCGTGTCGCAACTGCGTGTGATTTGTTGTGGCGCCGTAAGAGCTACTCTCTTTTCACTGGGCCAAACTCCACACGAAACTCACAATTTTCGTGTTTTTGTGTGTTTTATTTCCCAATCAGCAAGCAACAGCTGCTCCACTCCCGTTATGTCTCCCGTTCGCACGGCACGCAGCTGGAGCTGGCCGACAGTCGATAGGCTGGGGATATCGGGATGTCATCGATGTTTTCAAAATATCGATTGGTGATATCGATGTTTGGCACACCGATGTTTTTTTGCCTACTCATTTCTGTTAGAAAAACGATGATTTAACATTTCTGTTATCATAACGACGATTTTGAATTTGAACAAAACTGATCGGATTTTGCCGCCGAAGCGCGCGCGAATTGAAAAGGAGCTTTTTGTTTTTTCAACTGCTATGCATTATTTACAAATTTACGAGTCCTAACAACACAATAAAATATATTGAGCTAAATAAATTTCGCTTGCAAAATCCAAAGAGGTAATCTTCTTAAATTTGTAATTCATTCTAAAATAATATAGTACTTAACATGTTTTGTAATAAAATAACCAATGAAAATGTATGTTTTTTACATAGTGTTCCTCAATATAGGAAATTTCAATTAATTCCAAGTGAATTCTAAGTTTATTCGCTTACAAGTACGTCAAAATAGATTTAAGCCATTAGTATAGCTAGCTGCACTCTTCTAACGAACATTACTATTCGCCAGGTGAACGTTCCAATTGGAACTCGTCGTCAGCAATTGCTGATCACCGGTTCCAATTGGCGGTAAAATTAATTCAAAACTAATGTACACAATTTGATATGTACGTGGGCGTAGTTAACAGATTTGTTTCATTTTTTTTTTAACAAATAAAGAAAACGCTCATTTTCATTTATATAATTTATTATTTATTAACGTTTCATTTGCATGAACTGTTACTGATTATTATAATTAATTATTGTTAATTACAGGCTATATTTTAATTGCTAGATTTTAGCAAGCTCTAAAAAAAACATTACACATTATTATTCTTACGTAGATTATACCGCTTGACATATGACGTTACACTTAAAGCTAAATAACTAAACAAAAAACGACACAAATTTTGTTTTGCTTTTTTTTTGGGGGCAAATAACAACGCAAGGAAAAACAAATAAAAGTTAAAAGACGGATAAACCAAAAGTGTTTAAAGAGCACAACTCGTTTGAACAAACACTAAACCATACGCTGGGAAATTAGCATTAGACTTTTAATTGAATTACACACTAGACAAACCGAATAATAATTAAAAATACAAACAAAAAATTGAGCTAAACAAAAAGTTAATAATATACATATGCATAGGTTTATAGCTACAAGAATTTCGCTATAGAACAAAATATATAATAACGAAACATGGCCCCCCACTCAGCCCACCACCGCCCGACACGCTCCCACCCACCGAAACCACCCACCGCCTCAAAATTACCCCTAGAACTACATTCCCGAAAAAAAAAAATAATATATTCCCTCCGATACGCCGGTGATAAGAACTCAACTCCAAGGACGATGGCAAAGGCTTTGATAACAGGTCAGAGCGGGAGGAGACGATCTCTCGTTCCCTCTCTGGCAAAGTGAGTATTGAGCTACAGTCAAACTTTCCTAAGTCGAACTCTCTCTTCACTTAAGATTCACGATTTGGACTAATTAATTATAGTTTTAAGAACTTTCAAGAAATATTAAAAAAAAAACTATAGTTTATATATACATATATATAACTATTTTCTTTTTTAAGATTTTTGGCATTCCCAATTTGGATATTTCTAGTTTTCAATTTGGTCTAATAATTTACTTTCTTAACTTTTAACATTTTAAACAATGTTTACATTGGGAAACTTTGTATGCAAACTAATGAGGGTTTTCCTAAAGGGTACTAAAAACATTTCGCTAATTAAAATTAAAAAATAGCAACATGATTTTGAACACAATACAGCGACATTTTAAAACATTTTTAGCAGATTTCTTTGCAAACGTACTAAAACTCGATTTTATATAGAAATTCCGAATATATGAACACGTTTTTGAACTCAATATAATAATAAACCAGATTTTCAGGTGTCCAAAAAGTTCAATTTAGAGAAGTTCGACTGTATGTGACCCTCTCACTCTCTTCGACTGAGACGGAAAAAATAAAAAAAAAATAGAGCGTTTAATTTCCATCGATTGCAAAATCCGTTTAACTATTAATGAGTTGTTTTCTAGCGTGATTTAGACTTAGAGCAAAATAAATATGTATATAATTTGTTTGTTTTTTTTTTGTTTTTGTACTCTTTTTACACTGGTGTGCGGGACGCGGGAAGGGGGAGTGATAACTGGGATGTGGGGTTTAGATTTCAATTAAAATTAAAGCCGAGCACTGATCTAATTTTGAAACACACTCATGCACACACACTCACTACCGCTCACACACATACATATTTACAAATTAAAAGTAATTACATAACAAAGATTACTGATTATGGAACGCATTTAGCAGCACACACCGATCGGTGCTCAACATAACACATTATCGAACTATTTTGAATCGATTTCGCTTGTAAAACCAGTGATAGCCAATGCCCAAAATGTATCTTTTCCATTAATCAGTTGAAGTAACTTTCTAACGATCATCGTGATCAGATGATTATTATGGCCATAATCTCAAAATGAATGCGCCTTGATTGGGCTTTTTCTTCACATTAAACCATAAGGAAACCATTTTTACAAATGTTAATATAATATAAACATAAGTATTTTGTTTGCAATATAATAAAGAATCCATATTGAACAAGTTAAAATGTATAGGAAACCAGATTTGGCGGGAATTCCGAAATAAAATTACAGACTTGCTTGACTACAAGCCCTGTGTTATTTTCAGTTTAATGCGCCTTGTAAGTAATTAAATACTTAAATGTTGTCCAATTGTATAAAACTTTAAATAATGCATACTTAAAATGTGTTTTATAAAGGGGTTTCTAAGAACCACATGTTTTTGGCTGATTTTAAGGCGCAAATTCTTCATTATTACAAGTTTGAACCCTATCAAATGAACTTTGAATCAAAAACTATAAGTCAAATGAACTTTTTTTTTTAACTGAATTTCAAGGTATCTGATTAATGTGCGTTTCGCCGATACATTTTGGGGCTTCACTTGTGATTGGCTTGGATTATATCACCGATGATGATTATCTGAGCAATGTGGGCTACTTAATGGCGTCCAATCCACACCCATTTTAGAAGGCAAACCGGAATCCATCAGCCCGTCATCGCAGCGTGCTGGTCAAGGTTCTATGCAGGACACTGGGACGCGTATGGAGCGGCGGTGGCGGTGGCGGCGGCGTATTGCTGTGCGGATCGGGCGTATCGGGCGCTTCGCCGGCACTCAAACTACTGGCCGGTGACAGGGTGCAGGATGCTGTTTCCGCCTCGCTGAGGCAGCTGCTCAATTGCCGGATCACTCCCTGCTGGGAGTGAGTAGTGCGCTCCTTCAGCAACTCCCTATCCCGATCGCGCTGCTTCTGTTGCTCCTGCTGAAACTTCCTGGCCGCCGTTACGTTGACCACACTCACCGACTTGGAAATGGAGCTCTTCACCGACGATGGAGCCGGCGGCACCAGGGCCAAGGTAGGCGTTGGCGACGGAGCCATTTCCTCAAGCGTTAACGTATTCGCCGGCGAACTGTAGCCATCGTCCATCAGACTCTCCAAGGGCTGTCCCACCGCACTCGCACTCGCACTTGCACTTGCACTCGCACTCGCACTCGTATCACCCGAATCCACACTCTTCTGCAGATTCTCTATCAGATAGAGGACAATCCGCTCCAGCTGCTGTGGTGCCTGCGAGGCGGGCAGGTCCGGACTGCTGCTCTGCGTGGGCATCTCGGCCTTGATGATTGTCGAGAATTTCTCCTTCATCTCCTGCACCTTTTGCCGGCCCGCCTCCTCGTCGAGCAGCGTGTTGACGCACAGAAAGGAGTGCACCTTGTTGCTGCCACGGTCGATCTCCAGAAAGCCCTTGGTGTGCAGGTAGATGAAGCGTCCGTTCCGGGACAGCAGGCGGTAGCAGCTCTCGCCGTAGTCGCTATTGCAGTCGTACATCTGCCGCAGGGCCACAATCACCCAGCGCACGTCGTCCAGGTGCATAAAGCAGAAGGGACTAAGGTTGCGCACCTGTGTTACGGGTTAACATGAATTAGAACATGATTAGTAAGCCATCTGGAAAGGGAAAATTATGCGTGCACCCACCTCGTCCTTCATATAGCCCGCCACCAGGCCAATCCTCTGATCACAGTCGATGATGCTGCCGTCGATTAGGTGCCTTGTATGGTACTCCAACTGGTAGGGTTCTGGCTGCCTGTAGAAGGTCATGCCGATCGGTTCCGTCTCCTCGGGCGCTCGCTCCTCTCGCAGCACCCTGGCCATGGCCACCAGGACAATGTCATTGCCACTGATGCCGTGCAGCGCCGCCTGGGCAATGGCATCGTGCTGGGGCGGCACTGTCGCCGCTTCCGCAGCCACCGCTGCAGCCGCGGCCAGCATATTGTTGTTCCTCGACCGCCGTATCAACTGCGAGACAATGGGATAGTTGGCTGCGGCTCCGCCGGTCAGCGAGGAATCGCTGCGGCGAAAGCAGCCGTCGATCTTGACCAGCTCGTAGTGCCGCGTGGCCTCCGCTCGCGTGGATGCCCTGGCCAGGCGGACAGTGAAGCAGCGGCGGTCGGTGCGCAGCCGTTCATCGATGGCCGCCAGATGGGCAATGCTCCGCGGACTGGGCGTGCGTCGGTTATACGGTTGATTGTGGTCCTCATCCTCATCCTCCTCCTTCTGCTGCTGCTGCTGCTGATCCTCCTCTTGGTCCAAACGCAGCTCATCCGTCTCCATTTCCTCCTCCTCCAGATCACTGCCCGAAGCTGAGGCCGAAGTGGATGTGGAGTGCTGCTGGGGATTATGCCCCTGCTGATGCTGCTGCTGCTGCTGCTGGTAGAACAGGGTCTCTATGTCCCTGGGTATCAGTTGCTGGCGCAGCAGAGCCTGATCGTCGGGATGGGTGATCTGCAGCAGATTCTGGCCATACAAATCGGACTGACAGTGGCCCAATAGCTGCTCCACGCTGGAGGAGACCAAAACGATTTGGCCACTGCAGGTGAGGGTGAGGAAACAGCTGTCCAGCAGTTGCATTAGGGTGTCCGTGAGATGCAGACTGGGATTGGGGAGATCTCCGCCAGGCGAGGCGCTTGAGCCGCTGCCCTTTAGTATGGGTTTTCTTCGTCGCCGCGAGGCCGATTTGCCAAAGACATACTGCAGTCTCAGGCCATGGGTGGCGAATCTGAGGACGGCGGTTTTGTCCAGGCGGCGGGAGGATTCCGCTGCATGAGGCACCATGGTGGCCAGCTCCTGGATGCTGGCATTTAGCTTGTCCCGCCGCTGTTTCTCGGCGAGATTGCGTGCCTCCCGGCCATTGGCAGGATCCGAGGAGCTGCCAGATCCTGATCCTGTCGCGCCTGTGGAGCCCGTGTTGCCCGCCTCTGCTGCTGCCATTTTCCAGGTTTTCCAGCGCTTTTCCGGCCCTTCTTTGCACCGCTTTTCCTCTTACAATCCTCGCTTTTATGGATTTTACCCTTTAATTGGCGCCTTGCGGTAAATGAAAATCGTCACTCTCCATAACAGAGTATACGCTCCGCTCCTCGATCAATTTTTTATAAAAATCTATTTTTTGTTTGTTAAAATATTGTTTTTTTTTTATATTTCGAGCTTGTTGTATTTTGTGCTTTTGTTGTTGTTATTTTTGCTGCTGCTTTTAAAGTTTTCAAGGTCTCGCTTATGCTGTGCTGTTGTTTTTGTTTTTCCTCTTCTCTCCTCCCCTCTCTCACGCTCGCTCTCTTTCTCTCACACGCACACACACACACACGTCACTCTCACGCAACGTACATATGTTTTCTCTTTTCGCTTTCGTACTTTTCCACTTGCCTTTAGTCTTATTATTACTATTATTTGTTTCCCTATTTATTTATGCGTTTCGCCTTGTAGTTTTTTTTTCGTTTTTTTTTGATTGCGTTGCGAATCTGAATCTCCTGCTTGTTGTTGTTGCTGCTGCTGCTGCTGGCGTTGTTGTTTAGCTTTTATTAGTGCCCGCGATGAGGTAAGATCAGGGTACGGGGGTCGTTTTAACAACGCACTTGCTGTTTGCACTAGTTTATGTTTTGCATCAAGTGATTAATTGTTTATTTTTAACATTTATTTTATAACAATAAACATTGGTTCGGTTGGCGAGGCTAAAAACTATCGATACATCGTTGTAACTAACTGTCACACAAAAACTAGCGCGTTCTCACCTCTCCCGCAGTTCAGCGAGTAATCGATGTTTTTGGTGCATATGCTAAAGAATTTGATTTAAATTTAATTTGAAATATTATTTAAATTGGATTGTTGAATTTGTAATTAAATTAATTACAAAAAGGTTATTTTTTTTAGATACATATAAAAATGATTACAGTTAGTTATTATTACCGGAAAATAATTACAAGTAATTTAAAAAACTACCCTTTGATAGTATCGATAGAACACCTTATCGATTTTGGCGCTCTTTCTTGTTTACGGCATTTCATTTTCTGCTGAAATTCGCAGACTAAACTGATCCGCTTGAATTAAACCTTAATAAACTGCTGAAAAATGATGGATGCCTTTGACCCACGTTCAATCATCAACGGCGGCATGCTGAAGCAGTTTAATGGCCAAACCGTGAGCATTATGGTTCGCGTGGAGAGCGTGGCGGGATCCACATTGCTGGCCAGTTCCACGGACAACCAGAAGCTGAAGATCAATCTGCCCGGAGAGTTGGGTGCCGCCGATGGAGCCTGGGTGGAGGTCATTGGAGTGCCACATGGCGCCGACACCATCAGGGCCAAGGAGGTGGGTGCATTAACTCCGCGGAATCTGGTGACCTGGTTGACCCCCTTAACCACCATTCTCCACTTTCAGGTCATTGAATTCGGCGGCGAGAACATCGACTTCGATAAGGATGGCTACAATGGCTTGAGCCACCTGATCAACAATGTCAAGGCCTTTTATCGCAGCGGCTAGATGTCCGCTTCATCCTCTCATTTCCACACTAGATCTAAGAACTATTCCTAACTTTTGTTAACTTTTGCGGAGTGCGCCTGAAAATAGTGGTCCGCGCTACAATAAAGCATAAATTATTGCAATATGCTTGTTTTACTGAGTGTTATTGTGTTTATTGTATTTATTGGTCATCTAATAATCAAAGAATCTTTAGTACTTCACAATTAAATAGTTGCAATCGCCTTCGATTTTATATAAATTGCACTTTTCCAAATCAATTCCAATTGAAATTGTCTTTTAGCTACTAAACAATCAATGATCTGTAAGCCCTACTTGATTTAATAATTGAAAATGCATTCAATTGTTGTATGTCACACTTTCCCAAATATAATTTTAGTAAAATTAAGCATTCAGCTACTTAAATTTAACAAATAACAAGGAATGACCATATTAAAATTTCTTTAAATTTTAAATATGTGTTTACCTTAGCATATTCAAATAATATTTGATATTGACTTGAAGTTTTTCTCAAATGCCAAAATAAATCATTTTTACCTGGAAAATAAAGTTGTTTTGAAAAACAAAAGTAAAATTAAGTAAAAAATATTCGAAACAATTGTTGGCAGACAACTAAAACTGTGCATACTTAAAAGATCTTCCCAACGTTCCTCAAGAACCATATTCAAATTAAGATAAGTAAACACCTCTCTTGTGTAATAACTTTTACTCTTACAATTTGTTATAGTTCGTACATATGTGTTGGTATAAAAAGGCTAACTAGCGGAAAAACCATTCAACAGTTAAAGAATTAACAGAGGTCGAGCCGGCTGGCGAGATGATGATGATGACGATGTTCAGTGGCGTAGTGGCGTGGAGTCCAAGTGCGGGTCCAACTCCAGGGTTATTGCAGCACCGCCGCATTGGCCACCACGCTGGGATTGTTGACCACCTCGCCCAGCGAGTCGAGCACCTCCTTCCTGTAGTCATCGAACTCGCCGTCGATCTCGTTGATCGACTGGTCCTCGATCACGTAGAGAGTGCAGCCCGTTTCGCGGATCAGTCGCTCGTCGTGGGAGACGATGATCACGCCGCCCTCGTACTCGTTGATGGCCTCCGCCAGGGCGTCGATGCTCTCGATGTCCAGGTTGTTGGTGGGCTCGTCCAGAATGAGAACATCGGGCGCACTCAGACACAGCTCGGCGAGCGCCACACGAGCCTTCTGGCCGCCGGACAGATCCTTCATCTTGATGGTATGGGCATGACTGACCAGACCAAAGGAACCCAGCGCCTTGCGCGCCTTTTCGTGCTGCAGATTGAACAGGCGCTGCAGATACTCCGCAGCCGATTCCTCTGCCGTGAGATGTTCGCCAGAGTGCTGATCGAAGCGGCCCACGTGCAGGCGATGGTTCTTGCGCTGCTCACCCTGCTGCGGCTCCAGTTCGCCGAGCAGCAGCTTGAGGAACGTGGACTTGCCCACGCCATTGGGCCCAACGATGGCCACCCGGCTGGTTAGATCGATGCCAAAGTCCGCCTTGATGAACAGCGGCTTCTGGCCCGGGAAGGCGAAGCTCACATTGTGCACACCCAGAATGGGTGGCTGGAGCTGCGATGGCTCCGGGAAGCGGAACTTGACGATATACTCCTTGGGCCGGGCCAACAGCTCCTGCGGCCCCTCATCCTCGTCCTGTTTCTGCTGCTTGGATTTGTTCTTCTCCTGCTTGCGCGTAAGCGACTCCTTTTGCTTCTTCTCCGCCGCCTTCTTGGACTGACCGTGGGCCTTCAGCTCGCGCAGCCGCTTCTCCTGCTTCTCGTACTCCTTGATCATCTCGCGACGCTTCTGCACATACATCTTCTTGAACATGGAGTAATTGCCCTTGTAGTACTGCAGTTTCTTCTGGTCCAGATGGATGATCTCGTTGCAGACGTTGTCGAGGAAACTCTGGTCGTGGGACACAATCAGCAGTGTCTTCTTCCAGCCCTGCAGATAGTTGTCCAGCCAGATCACAGCGTTGAGGTCCAAGTGATTGGTGGGCTCGTCGAGCATGAGCAGCGTGGGCTCCAGATAGAGGGCTCGCGCCAGGGAGACTCGCATGCGCCAGCCGCCGGAGAACTTGTTGGTGGGTCTGTCCTGCATCTCCTTGCTGAAACCCAAACCGGCCAGGATTCTCCGGGCCCTGGCCTCCGCCGAGTAGGCACCAATGGCCTTCAGCTCCGTAAACGCATCGTTCAGCTCCTCCTGCACACTCAAATCGCCGGCGGCGAACTGTTTCTCCAGATCATCCGCCTTCTTGAGCATCTCAGTGCGTCGCACGTCCGCCTCCAAGATCGTATCGATGGCCGTCTTGTCGGTGGCCACCACCTCCTGTTCGCAGAGCAGCACATCGATGTTGGGCGGTATGGCAAAGGCACGGGTGGCAATGTGCCGCAGCAGTGTGGTCTTGCCGTGACCGTTGGGTCCCACCAGGCCATAGCGACGTCCATGGGCAATCAGCAGGTTGGCGTTCACAAACAGATCGTTGCCTGGCATGAGTAGATACAAAGGTGTTTATTAAAATACACATCTAGATGGAATGGCCAACTCATATGACTCACCCTTGGCTGAGATGGTGAAGTTCTCGATCTTGATGTCGACGGCATGCTCCAGGGCTGCCTGTTGACCGGCGCTCTTCTGCACCTGCGACATGGTGAAATTATTGTCCAGATCCGAGTGTCCAGCGCCGCCCTTCTTGGTCATCAGCTCCATTTGGCGTTCGTACTCCTGCTGCTTCTTCTGCTTCTTTTTCTCCTTGTGGGTTAGCTTCTTCTCCTTGGTCTCCTCCTTGCTATCCTCGGACTTGGGTTCCTCCGCCTCAGCGTCGTTTTCCTCCTCGGGTTGGGGTTCCACTGCAGCTTCAGGTTGGGTCTGGACTTGCTCTATAGGTTCAGGTTCAGGTTCTGGCGTCTTTGCCTTGAGACTCACTGCTGCCACTTTCTCGCTGAGGACTTGCTCTTCTTTCTGCTCCTCCACTTCCTTTTCGGGCTGCTCATCCTCATCCTCCGGCTGCACTTCGTCCTCGCTGGCAGGAAGATGTTGCTTTTGCTGCTTTTTCTTTGACTTCTTGGCCGCAGGTTTGGTGGACAGCGGCTCCTCCACCAACTCCTCGTCGTCGTCATCTTGCAAATCTTCTGCTGCCTCATCTTCATCGTCGCTCATTGCGAATTTGTTCTTCTGCTGGGCCTGCTGCTTCTTCTTGGACTTTTTGGAGGCAGGCTTTGCAGCCGCCACCACCACCAGCTCCTCCTCTTCGTCGTCCAGCTGCTCTAGATCCATATCGGGTTCCTCGTCGTCGGAGAAATCGTCGTTCTTCTTTTTGTTCTTCTTGTTTTTCTTGCTGGGCGGTGGCTTTTTGGCCGCTGGCTTGGAGGGGGGAGGCGCCATGTCCTCCTCGTCATCCTCATCATCATCCTGCTTGCCCTTCGCTGGCTTCTCATCCTCGTCGCTCCAGTCATCGTTCTTCCTGCCTTTCTTGCCCTTCTTGGCCTGCTTCTTGCCCTGCTGCTGCTGCTGTTTGCTCTGGTTCGAGGAGGCTATGCTCTCCAGATCCTCGTTTTCCCTGCCCTTGGGTGCCACATCCTCGTCGCTGGAGTCGCCGCCACCTCCTCGCTTTCCCTTCTTGCCACCCTTCTTGTTTGGCGGCGCCTTCTTCTCCTGCACTTTCTCCAACTGCTCCTCATCGTCGTTGTCGAAGCGCTCCTTCTTCTTTCCCTTGGCCTTGGACATTTCTGCTTGGAAGCGAAGGTGTTATATACCATGTGGATCGCACATATGTATGTATAGCCCATATACTCACTTGATTTGATCACAGATTACTTTCGCCGCCTACGAATTTCACGTGCAGAGCTGGCACTATTATATATGTATGTAGGTATGTAATACGCGTTAAATACATATGTGCAACCAGTTGGCTCTACCAGGGATGTTTAAGGTTATCGATATTTTTGGGACTATCGATAGCAGCACATGGATTAAAATTTTATTTTATATAAAAAAAGCGCTACAAGTGTCAGCAGAATTGGCAATTTCGTAACAATTTATGGGCCAAATGTAAAATAAAGCTAAAGGGTATTACTATTTCAAGGCACTTATTTGATCAGTAGATCAAAGCCAGGCATATCGATGAATCGGTAAGCTTCTGAATACCTTTGCTGCATGTTCAAAACCATGGTTATGAGTGAATTTACGCTCATTTCCGTAAACTACTTTGTACGCAGAATAGGTTTTATATTCAAATGAAATCAAAAATTGCTCCATCTTTACGTATAAAAACCAGCTGTTGTGGTGGTGGCACTAACGATATATCGTTTAATATCAGTATTTTCCGGTATTTTTTCAAAAAACTTTCGGGGCCAATGATTTTTATTCGCATTTATTTTAAATGCGGCATTTAGCCATTGGGAAGACCTGTGTAAATGAATGCGCCTTAGGCTAAATGCGTTTTAATGCGCCAATGGAATCTGGCTATTCATCGCATTTAATTTTAATGCGGCATTAAACAATGGAACCAGGCTATTAGCCCAATGTGAACACAATAAACGATAGAAAACTCGATAGGAAACGCGAGGCAGTGTGAATAGCATATAGCTTATAACGATTGTTAAAAAACTCACTAACGCCAAAACCTCGATACTAGCCGAGGCAAGGATAAACATCGACAATCCCTGCAAAGCATCGATAACTCCGATTTTTTGAAAACATCGATGTTTCTTACTATCATCAAGCTAATTCTCTTTCTTTTTCGAAGGAAATTTTACCGGTGCTAGTTCTAGTTTCGGGAGATAAATTGTGCTTAGTTTAGTTGACAAGGTAAGTGGCATTTACTATGTATTTTGGTAAAACGGGTCCAAGTGTAAGAGTGAACTTTGTGGCCGCTTTAATTGGCGTCGCTCACGCATACAGACGCTGCGATACCCACACTTTTGCACCGCAAGTTAGCGATGCGCCGAAGAAGCTTTTAGGCAAAGCGTGATAAACACAATGGTAAAGCAAAATGGGTTGCTTGCAAAGTGAAAGAAGAAATGAAGAACTTAGTTTAGAACAATTTTCGCTTGTCATTTAAACAAAAAAGGTGCAACAAACTGTGATTTTTGCAGCCCCTTATTCTTATATGTATGTGTGCGTGTGTTTTCATTGGTCAAACAGTATTGAACGTGAATGGGTAGGTTGCGATCAAAGCAGAAACCGAACAAAAACAAACCGCCGCACCGCTCACACGCACATGACATGTATGTACGCACATACCTGCAAGCTCTTGTCGAAAATTTGTTGTGGCTGGCGCACGCATACAAACACATAAGCCCGCTCAAATGAAGTGCTTGGCGGCTTCGAAGAATAATACAAAAAAACACAAAGGACATTTCGAAAACAAATATATTAGTAAATCACATTCGTTTAGTAATAATATTCGATAAAGTAAAATAATAAATAAAATAAAATGTGCTATAGTAAACGCTCGTTTTAGCTACAACCCTAAAAAGTTAAATCCAATTGTCTGTTATTTGATTTAATTAAAACCTTAATCATAATATACAATTGGTAATTTTGCAAATTAATCAGTAGAAATTGACACAAGGATGAATTGCAGAATTTCTTCACTCTTGTGCTCTTGCGATCATCCAAAATGACTGTGGTATCATAGAACGGATCATTTATGACATTTGTTTCCAGAGTTGTCATATAAATGTAGTACTTGATTTTTCATACACATGTCAGTATAGTCGCAGAGTTTCTAAAGAGAGTTATCATTATTGTTATAAAAAGTTAAAAATTGTGCAAATGTTTGAAAATCTTTATTTTTACAAAAATTTGTTTACATTTCTCAGTTACATAGGTTTTTTTTTTTTACTTTATAATATTTTGAATATCAAATAACTTGTCATATTTTCAGATCCTTTCCAGAGCGTCATGAGCTCGTCCGACCCCGACGACATTCCTGGCACATCAAAGCCGATCGCCAAGAAGGGCTCACCACCCAGCTCCAGCAGCGAGTCCAAGTCGCAGGCTTCGCCGCTTCCAACGACCAGCAATGGACATGGTTCCAGATCCGGGGCTACTCCCACCGGTGGGCGTAGTTCCATGGAGCTCTCGGGCAGCGAGCAGGATGACACCACCACGAGCTCTTCATCGCCGCAGATGAATGGGCATCATCAGAATGACTCCGGCGAGTCCGATCTACAAAACGGAGGTGCCTTAAATGGTAAGTGGCAGACCGAACTCTAAGAGCTTTATTATTAGAAAAAAAAACCAAAAAGAGAGCTAACTTCGGCAAGCCGAAACTTATATATGTACATACCCTTGCAGCTATTGCAAAAATTAAATATTCCTTAAAACACCTTATTTTCGTATCATATAAGTAAATGTTTAATAACATTGAAGCAACGATGATTTTCAGCTCAGTTATTCCATCGTTCCAGCTGTATGATATCGTTCTCGGATTTGAATAACATTAAAAGCGTAATTCAGATTTATTAAACCATTACAAAATTTTAAAATGAGAGCAATTACAATTTTTTGTAATTAATTTATTTTTTATTGGATTGTTACCATTGGAGCTACATGATTTTGTTCAAATTTAAATAGCAATTCTAGAATAGTAAACCATTACTAAGCATCGAAGACAAAACAAAAAATGTAAACAGCAAGTTATAATTATTTTTTTTTATTTTGGCCGATTGTTCCTATGGGAGCTATATGATATAGTTGTCCGATTCGACTCGTCCCGAGTTATATACTACCTGCAATAGGAAGACAACTTTTGGGAAAGTTTCACGCAGATAGTTTCAAAAGTGAACTCAACTCTTTCGGTGATGATGATCAAGAATATATATTCTTTATAAGGTCGGAAATGTCTCATTCACTGCGTTGCAAACTTCTAACGAAAATTAAAATCCCCTTTGCAAGGGTATAAATATAGAAAATGAGCGAAAACGCAGTAACTTCAAGCTAGAATATCTTGTTACAAATTTGAAAAACTTACAAATTATAATGGGCCATACGTTGGGGCTTCTTTTCATTTCTTAAAAAGCATGGATCTTTAGTCATTTTAAAAAGCTAGAACATTTTATAAGTATCTTAAGCTCCCGGATGCAGTGTAATCTAACCCATTTTCTTATTGCTTACCATTTAGGGAACTCTCGTCGTCGTAAACGCCGTCTTTCATCCGGGGATACCGCGCTCATGGGCTGGTCGGGCGAATTCCCGAAGCTGAAGGCCATGGCCAGCATTGATATCAGCTCGGATTTGGAGCCACAGGTGAGTAGAGGGGATGGCGAAGCTGTGCTGGAGGGGAGCGGGCCTGCTGCTGTCTGTGCATGGAATATGGAATATGCCTCTGTATACCCGTTTATTTCAGACATGTAGTCTAGTAAAGTTGGACAAGCTGCAGTCCATCGTATTGGCTTGTTTCTTATAGGCTGATCTGGTTTCATGCCACAATCAAAATGTAGTGGGTATACAGAGGGTATATGCCTGTTTCCTAATTGTGTGTGTTCTGTAGAATGACCTGTATTATTGTATGTACCAACCCGTAACCGTTTTGTGCGCACCTCAATCTCAACCGAAACAATAGTCGCTGGGCGAGCTGCAGGCACTGTACACGAGCGGATTGCTGGTGTTTCCAAGAGTGGAACCGCAAGCTGAGGCAGAAGCAGGGCCAGACGAGCTGGCTAAAATGGTGGAGGAGCAGCCACAGCAGCAGCAGCAGCAGCAAGAGCAGCAGCAGCAGCAGTCGCTAGCATCGCCTCCATTGCCGATGATGACATCGCCGGTCGAGTCCTCATTGTCCCCCAATTCTGACATGATCATGACGACACAAGGACGTGAACCAGAACTAGAATCAAGACAGCAAATCAAGACAGCAACTGCAACAAGTACAAATCTAACCATAACAACAACGACAACAACAACTAGCAACAGCACCAACAGTTCCAACGCAACTGGCAGTACTGCAACAACTCCAAGTCCAGAACTAGACAACCAGGTGGAGACCTTAACCAAAATCATATGCTTACATCTGGGAAAACCCCAAACCCACTAACTCTCTCTCTCTCTCTCTCTCTCTCTACTTCTTGTGTCGTCCCTCCCCCAGGAGAATGATGTGGATGTGGATGTGGAGATGGAGCAGCCGAAGGATAAGCAGCAGCAGCAGTCGGCGAAGGAGGTTGACGACTACGAGGAGGAGGAGGAGGAAATTGAACCCCTGGTAGTGGCCGAGAATGAGGGCAGCTCAAGTAGTGAACCTTCGTCTGCATCGCCGGCTCGTCGTCTCAAATCTCGCAAACGCTTATTCAGTCCGAATGAGAATAAGACCAAGGAGGAGGAGGATGAAGCTGGAGTCCCATTGACCAAAAGTCCCAAGAGTCCCAAAACGGAGGACATCATTTCACCCATATCCAGTCGCATCGCCAAGCGTGCAAGGTCTCTGAATGCCCAGAACTTGCCGGCAGTGCAACTGCCTCGTGCGCTTCGCTTCAGCAGTCAGGATCAAGACAGGCCGAAAGAACTGGTTTCCTCTACTGCCAATTACATCACCGCCAAGGTGCCCGAGCCTGAGTCCAAGCCTGAGCTCAAGCCTGAGCCTGAACCTGAGCCCGAGCCTGATGTCCAAACCGAGGCCATACCGGAAAAGCTGTCCACCACAGCCTCAGCCCTGAAGTTGAAGGCCACCGACGAGTTCTATCGCCTGCCCTTCGCCTACGGCTGGAAGCGCGAGCTTGTCCTGCCCAGCACCAAGAATCACAAGCGTCGCACCGGCGACGTTTTCTTCATAGCACCCAATGGACGCAAGCTGCGCTCACGGGAGGATATTGTGCCGCTGCTGACGGGCGAGCTGACCATCGAGCATTTCTGTTTCCAGCGCCTGGCGCAAGGGGCACCGCCGGAGCACGAGCTGGTGCGTCGGGCCACGCCCTCCAATGCGATGCTTCGCAAAATCAAACAGCAGGCGGTGGCCCAGTCGGAGCCGGCCGCTCCATTGCCCATCACCGGCAAGCGTGTGTCCAAGCCCAAATTGCCCAAGGGGGCAAGTCCACCGAGCGAGGGCTGGACCGCCACCATGGCGGTCAAGGGGAACTCTCGGGTGCTGGCCAACAGCAATGGCAGCGGTGGCGGCAGCACAGCCAGAACCTCGCTGTCGAGCAAGTACACACGCAAGAGAGGGTACCTTACAATACATTGATCGAAACGCTTTCAGTATTATGCCTATAATCTTGACCAACTTTTCTAGCTTCATGCCCAGACAGTCGAGGGCCGCCGCCGCCAGCATAAAGACCGCGAACTGTGTGTATTGCCAGACTCCATTGCCGTCTGGCTCCAAGCAGGGATCCCTCAAGACCAACACTTGTCAGGTAGATGGCACACCACTCTTGATCTCGATTAGTCGATTTAATGCTTATCCGTTTGCAGAGCTGCTTGAAGATCAAGCGGGAGAAGGAGAGGGAATCTGAGAGGAGCGAGTTCGATGATGACCCAGATGATGAGGACAACGCGAGCGTCGGCAGCCTGTTGGAGATCGGCAAGGAGATCAAGGTGCCTGGCCAGCATCCACCGGCGCAGCTTTTCAGTGACCTGGTACCCAGGCGCGCGCTCAGGGAGCAGGAGGTGGTTGTGGTCGCCGGACGCAAGGCCATAGCCATCCAGGCCGATCTGCCGCGACCCCAAGTGAAACTGTGAGTCGGTTTAGTTCCAAAACGAATAGTGGTCCTCCTTCGACGAAAAAAAAAAAAACCCCTCATAATGGTCAATGGCTAATTCGATATGCATTTCCACGTCTCCTTTCCTTTGACAGGCTTCCACGCCAGCAGGATTTAACCGGCTACGACCAGATATACAACAAGCGCCGCAACCAGAGCAATAAGGCGCGCCAAGATCTAATGGAGAGCATGGCTGATGCCCACAACGGCTGTCAAGTGCTGATGGCCATCATGAAAACGATGAACCTGAAGGTAAGATATTCATACATTACATTAGTTATCTATTCAAAACGAAATCTGACTGCCGCAATCCGCTCTTTTAGGAACGCATGAACATGTCGCGTGTGTGCAAGACCTGGGCCATGGTTGGCCGCGAGAATGGGGTGTGGCGTTCGGTGAGCCTGCGCGACACCCTTGTCCAGAACTGGGTCGCCTGTCTGCGCGAACTGGCCCGCCACCGCACTCGCGAACTGGACATGATGGGCGTGATAATGGCCAATCCGCAGATGCGAATGACCGGTGATATGCGCGTGCTCAGGGCCCTGCGCGTACTGCGTACCGATGCATGCGATGCGGACTTCCTGAGCCTGGCCATTCGCAATCTGCCGCAGTTGCTGGAGCTAAGAGCCACCTGCGTGAGTCGATCAATGAGTCTGATCAACTTGGACAAGCTAACCGAGCTGCGCGTACTTCGCATCCACATGACGGAGCCAAAGGCCACGTTGACTTCGGTGAACTTGCTGGCGAAACTGAAGCATCTGACCGAGTTGAGTCTGCGTGGAGTGACCAATCTGGGCAATCTCAACATGCTGGCGTTCAAGGAGCTGCCACGACTGGAGGTGCTGTCGCTGGGCTCCTGCCAGGACGTGAAATGTGGGAAGCTAGGCAGAGATGTGCTGCCCAGTCTGAAGGCTCTGCGCTCCTTCCGCTTGGAGAACGATCACAAGGGCATGGCCATGTTCCCGGTGGACGATATTATGCGAGGTCTATCCCTCGCCGGTGGAGTCCGTCGCCTGGAGCTGATCAACGTCGATTTGGACGCCGGTTTTAGCCCCCTACTAGCCAGCTGTGCCACCGTGTCGGATGTGCTGCTGATCCCCAAATGTATGCACAATACGGCCAACATGACCAATGCCGTGATGCAGGCCATCAGCGACAATGCCGAGCAGCTGAAGGTGTTCCGCCTGGGATTGGTTACCCAGCTGTTGAGTGCCACTGGGACGCTGTACCGTGGCACCGGCAAGGATGTTATACCAGTTCGTCGTCCGGTGCCGGGAATTCCGGACGGCGATCACCTCAATCACTGCTCCGCCGGCGATAGTTGCCAGGAGTTGGACCACGCCCAGTGTGTGGCCTTTCTGCCCGTGGAGCGTCTCGAGGCCATCTTGCACCACATGATGCCGCAGGCTTGGCTCTCGGTGGCCAAGGTGGCCATGTGCGACACCACCAAGCTCAAGTTCCTGCCCCGTCCAGAGGAGAGCAGCGATGAGAAGTTTTAGTCCTGGATGTTACAATGCCAAGGCGCCATAAGTTAGCTCATAAGTAATCCTAAAACCCTCCTTGTACCAGAGAATGTCAAGACTGAGTCTGCGAGCACCAACACACACACACACATACACACACACAAACACAAAACCTAAACATACTCAAAGGATATTCAACAGGAAACGAAAACAAAATATTTGGTTCTTGCTTTTAGCCAAAGCTCAGCGACTCTTTTTTTGTTTTTTGTTTTTTTTTTTTTGATTTTTTGTAAATTTACTCAAAACACACTCTTTGCATGAAACTTAGACTAAACGGCGTTTTAAACGTCTCATTTGACACCTTCACACGGCAGTTAGCACGAAAATAACTAACAGCAACGATGTGATGAACGAAATATTTTGTTCTTGATTTTCCCCAAACTACTGCGACACTTTTTTTTTTTTTGTTGTAAATTCGCCTAAAAGACATTCGTTGCCGAATATTTCTTAGGCTAAACGACGTTTAAAACGTCTCATTTGACACCATCACACTGCAGTTATTTAAAAATAACTGACATTCACACAACAGAAACGACGTGTTTGTTTGCTTACCTTTGAGTATTAATCTTCTTATTGAATAAACACTGTACAATCAAACAAACTTGTAACAGGAGTAAAACGTAATAAAGCGGAAAATCTCCTAGAGTGGGAACGTGTTTTCTTGACTAAATTGATTTAAAAAAATTTTTGGAAAACGTTGAATTTTAAATTCAACGATATTTTTAAGTACTTTAGCATATAAGTTATGTTGGTCCTGCAAAGAAGCCCAGATCGAACTATTGAATAAATGTCATCCCTTAAAATAGATATAATTTTATTTTCGCCACTCATTTGAAAACCGTAAGTTAAGAACGTCACTATTCGTTTATTTCATACAAAGACATTGTTTTTATTGCATTTAAATACAAGATCTTAATAATAAATCTCCAAAAATATACAGTATACATTGTTTAAAAATATTTCTCGTTATTCTTGGTAAATCGTTGTTTTGTAGAAGAAAAAAAAATAAATTGACGAAATGTACAATACAAATGCAGCAGCTGAGTTTCGTTCTCAGCGGGGTTTTCATAAATGGGAAACCATCCCAGACCACACATTTCGTTGCATCGTGTAGATCGAGAATATATATATATATATATAAATATAAAAAAATACGTACCTTATACGTACGGATGGGATGAGGCTGCCATGGCAAGGTCTAAGAAAATAAATTATGTTTGCAGCCATCATAGGCACATGGTCGGAGCTGGGAGGGGGGGGGGGGAGGGTGGGGCGTGGCAAAAAGGCCGGGAAGGGAGGCTAATGCTATTGTTAGTACTGTGCGTACTGCAGCCTCGGCTCAACATCGAAGTGCACTTTGGACATGGTCTAGGCTAGGGCTAGGGCTACGGCTAAGTTCTAGGGCTAGTTGTACTCCTGCTTGGGGAAGTAGTCGGGCACAAAGACATGGATGATGATGCCGGTGGTCATGAGCGCAAAGTAGACGATAACGGCCACCCACCAGAGGATGCGCTCCCAGCGCCGCACCTCCAAATTGCGCAGCACCCCGATCCCCACCAGCAAACCGGCCACGGCGCCAGACAAGTGCGCCACATAGCCAATCTGGTCGTGCTGATCGGTCAGGTGGCGGTACACCGAGGTTCCCAGATCGGTGAAGCAGAAGACCAGGAACGCCAGCAGCTGAACGATAGCATACTCCATCTCCGAGTAGTTCTGTTGGCAGAAGAAGAAGAAGAAGTGAACACCAAATTATAAAATTTCAAAAAAAAAAAAAAATGGGATTTTTGAAGTCTTTTCTTTTGTCGTAACTTTGGATGAAAAAGCATTCACTGTATATGATTTTTTAAAAGAAAAACATTACTTTTTATACGAATTGACCAACAAAAAAAAGATTATCAGCTGTAAATGGCAATAAATTTGTAATTTTATAACGAGTTCAACATGCCAAAAATTAAAATACTATTTCTCAGGGTTTTGATAAAAAAGTCCGAAAATTTATTGAATTTTTTTTAGTTTTGTGGCATTACAAATTTCATTTTTAAGAGCTTTGCATCCTAATAAACAAAGGCTAGTTTTTTTTTAGCTAGCGACCTATACTTTTCATCCCCGGTCGTCATAGAAAATGTATTTTATAAACAATTTTCACATTTTTAATAAGGGTTACATCAAGTTTTGTTTTGCGCAAATGTGCTTAACTTAAACATTTAAGGCTGTGAAAGCCAATCAAATGGAAATGTGACGAGTTTAAACCTTCGTTTTCTCAAAGTTTCAATCAAAAAATATGAAAACTTACTGGAGGTTTATCAAGATTAGAATTAAAAATCAAATTTTTAAAGGTACGAATTGTTTTTTGCAGCTTACGACCTGAACTATTAATCCATCGCTTACTTCCGAATATTATTTTTCAATTTAAACAGGTATAACTATGTAGACTCGCAGTTAGTAGATTTATCGTTTCATGGACACTCACCATTATTATTGTGGCAATGTGAGCCGTGATCAGTGCGTATACTCCACCCGATGCGCCCGCCAGGAAGATTCGAGGACTGGTGAGTGAGGTGCCCATAGATCCGGCCAGAACACCGGCCAGATAGACAAGACCGACGCGCCACCAATGATGCACCAGCTCCAGGGCGATGCCCAGAAAGATTTGGATAATCAGGTTCATCATCAGATGCATAATGCCCACGTGGACGAACATGTAGCTCACAAAGCGCCAGCCCTCGTAGCGCTTGTAGGGATTGTAAATGAACAGAGTGGCTGCGGGTCCGCTGGTGCTTTCTCCAATGCGATCCTGGTAGTTGGGATCGTCCCTGAAACGAAGGCACACATTACAAACACATACTCTCGGAACAAAAACATTTTTTTCTTCATCTAAAATCCCTTTCCGTAACTCAAAGCATGGACAAATTTCAAATATTATGCACATAATTTTAATGCTTATAAAAAATCATTTTTAAAACCTCAAAACAATGGAGAAAATTTTAAATTGTATGAAAAGTTCAACTTTATATTATCAATGCACTTTTATTAATAATAACAAATTGAAATCTAGTTTTATAATTCTAAGTAGTTATATTGATATTTCAAATATATTACGATAAATTGATCCCCTGCAGTCATTTCCTAAAAAGAAGAACTACTGGAATTAGCCATAAAACAGTGTTATTGAATTATTGGTCCGTTTTCAAAATAAACAATAAATTCAATAGTTTCTATTACAAATTCAACTTAATATTGTGATTTCTAGCTTTCGCAGCTTCCAAGAAACTGATGTTGAGGGATTTGAGTTACAAAAAGTGGTTCGGATTTCAGACATTTCGATGGTAAAACACCAGAGCTAACTCACTGGAAGTGAATGACGTCCACCAGGAACATGATGATCTCGATGATCGAGAAGATGACCATGGTGAGTGGCGGTGGGCAGATGGACATCTGCTTCTCGTAGGCGCCGTCCGGTTCGTCGCCCTCCAGTGGTTTTGGGGGCGGGACCACGTAGCGACAGTAGCGGGTCAGCATGTTGCGCACCATCCACTTGTGGCGCAGGGACATCTGGTAGAACTCCTCAAAGTCCAAATGGCCATCGTTGTCCTGGTCGCCGCGCTTCAGGATCTGCTCGGCGATATAAGCGGGGATGTCCCGGCAATAACCATCCGATATCAGCTCCTTCAGTTCGTGCGTACCGATCAGACCATCCCTGTCGGAGTCGTGCTGTGGCGAAATACATAATATATTGATTTAGTAATCTGGAGATGGACCACCGATTTATACAGAACAGTTTAAAGAGCTAACAAAAGCCAGATTGTAAAATAAACTGCATCCACTGCACATATTTGTTTTGTTCAGCTTAACAAATATAATATCTTTAAATTCAAATACCCAATTTAAATGCTTAAAAATAATGATGGCAAGCAAAATGACTTGTAAAATTAACAAATTGATTATATGTTGTGTATATAGGGTTTTTTTTTCACTTAAAGCTTATTATCAACTAAAAGTTTTTTTTTTTTTTTTTTAAATACATAAACTTAGATTAAAACCTTAGATGCAAAGAACAAATTGGCGGCATGCCGTTTGGATCCGTATATCAACCCCAAAATACTATAACAGTAGGCCCTGGATAGAAATGTCAGCGGGGGTGTATGAAAAGCGGTTCGAATTCAGTTACTTGCCTTTTTTCCACCTGGGCGGACAGACCCGCACCGTAACAAACAGATGCAACACAGTGGAGTAAGTATATAATAATAAACATTGCAAGCATTACATTGAAATCCAAAAGTTATATTTAATTTCGTTGGTTGTTCTTTTAATATTTTTGTTTCCAATTTGAAACATTAATTCGGTCTTAATTTCAATTTAAATATTCGGCTCTAATAATAAAAAATCCTAAGCCATCAACTTCAGTCATATTCTTGATCAAAAGGATTTAAAAGTGCGACAGACTATAAATATATAATGAATATAAGTTAAGCTCATATATCTTGCTAAAAGATCCCTTAGAATGTGACAAATAATTTTTTAAATAATATTTTAAACTAGTAATATTGGATACTATATTCGTAGGGCTTAAGATGTTTTGAATTTGAATGAAAGTTTAAATATTATTGAATTTAAATTTTGGTTGGGATTATTTAATTAAATGAAATGTTTTGTGATTATTATTAGTTCCACTCAATGTAATAATTTAGCAATTGAAGTAATATTTAGTGTTTTATACAGGCTTTCTGTTAAACTTTCATTTTCTGGACAGGAAGTGAAGACGCATCACTCGAGGATGTCGCAACTGGTGCAGATGACCCGCCACGTGACCACCTGGTTGGGCTGGACACCGGCGACGCCGTGCGATTGCCAGACGTCGGAGGAGGATGCGCTCCAGTTCCAGGAATCGTCTGGCTTCGCCACCGTCCTGGTGCTCTATCTGGGCATGGCCGGCCTTTTTGCCGGCCTCGATCTCTGCACCACACCCAATCCCGGCCAGGCACGGGCACGGGACAAGCGGGAACTGGCGGCCTTGGAGCGACGACAGGCTCAGCGACTTGGAGGGCAGCGAGACAGGAGCACGGCGGGATCATGGCTGCCGTGCTGGCTGGTCAACCTGCCATCGCTGATCCGCCAGGTGGCTGCACCCAGGCCTCCAAATATCCAGCGCCAGCAAAAGAAGCAGACTCTGGAGCTGGAACTGCAGGGGAAGTGGCTTGGTTTGAAGGAGGAGCCCCCGACTTGGCACGATGCTATTGAAGAGGAGGAGTTGGGGTTGGTGGCTCCCAGCACTTTAATGCCCCAACGACAAGTGTCCACCTTCTTTGACCTTCCATCAGAGTCCGAATGAACACAATCCACCCACCAAATCATGATGTAAGACTCAAAGTGCACAATAAAGAGTCCGAAAGAAATCGCAACAAATTGACTACGTTTCTTTGATTGATTTTCCCCTTTTGGTTGCTTCACTTGCAACACTTGCAACATAACAGCGAATGCAGTGGGGCCAAAAAGTGTCCATAAAAGGATAGGAATGCCACAGATCGAGACGAGAAACTAGAAATCCAAACGAGGCCAACCGAAAGTCACTGGAAATTGCACAATTGTCACTGAAGTTAAACAATAGGAATGGCTAAAACAAATATTTTCTCAAGTTTAAATAAATTTTCAAGGCATTAGCATTTACAAAATATTTGAACATGAGTATATAACATCTTCTCTATTGAAAGTCAAGGCCATTTCGATTTTAGCTTTAAAAATCACTCTTATCGACAGCCCTTATATGGATGTTAACTTCTTATCGTTTTTGGCCGACTTCTAAGCCATAAAAAACATTTGTCATAGATAAGCGCTGCACTGACCTTTAAAGTATGGTCAAGAAATTTCTTAGCCATCTATATAAACGTTCACGTTATTTAGAAATATATATATATTTGTGATTCATGTTCACCAATCTATTAAAGGCAGATATTTTGTATTCAACAAGGGGCACCCCCTTTTAAAATTGTTAAGAAAAGTCACTTTTAATTATTTTCAATACGTTTGCCTAATAAGTAAGTTAACGAAAATATAGTACAAATTGAATAGAAATATGCGGTATAGAACAACAAAGCACTGTATAAATAAGTAAGTATTTAAGTCTGGTTTAAAAGAAAGCAAATATTTGGTTTCCAATAATGTAACGTAAGAATGTAATCAAATATTAATGTATGACTTATGGTTTTCAAGAAAGTAATCGGAACACCCGCTGCAGCAGACCATTAATGGGTATTATATCACATATATTCGCAGTCTTTATGCATTTGCTTAAAATATTTTAGTAAATTAACACAAAACCGCCGACAATTAACGCGACTAATCATAGAAACTGGGAAAACAAAGGAGGGGAGCAAACAAAACCAAGCAAAATGTCGATGCTCGCACTTAAAAATTCGCTCCACGCAAAAAGGCAAGCAGATACATACGTATACTATAGACATTTATATAGATACACATGTGCGGTGGTCATGTTTAGCCCCCATTCCCCCCCAAATGAGCTAATGTCTTGCACGTAAAATGTTCTGAAAGAAGAAAAAACTCCAAAGTGTTGGACAATCAGGCGATAAGCGGGTGAGCGGCCAATGGTTATGGTGTCTCGCGGGAATTGGTACTTAGTCACAGTCAGACAGTATTCAGTTCAACACAAAAAAGGTATTTCATGTGCTAATAAGTAATACTTTTTTATAGTTTTTGGTATCTGGCAACATTTAACTTATATCAATTAGAACACTCTAAAACCAGAAATTTGTAAAAGAAATCTAACAGAAATCTTGAAATTATTGTAGTTTTCCGTGCAGTGTTCAAAATATATAGCTTACTAAAATAATATATACGAAAAGCTGATATTTTCTCATATCAAAATGGCTCTTATCTGTGACATATCAACATGATATTTCTGAAATGTCAAATTGATACAATCTAAGTTCTCGAATTCGTATTTTTCTTCATTTAACTAGCTTTTAGTGAATAAATTTCATGTCTCACAGAGAACAAGTTGGGCTCTTAAGTAAATTGACTTTCACAAGTTTATTTTTTAATATCTAAATAGCATTATCTTTTAACTTTAAATTATAAATACGTAAGAATTTGGGCTTTATAGTAATTTCAAAAAAATGTCATGCATTGTCATTGCCAAAAAAAACCAAACAAAAATCTAGAAAAGCATTTCTCAGGTCTAAAGTGTATAAAACCGGCTGTTCTGCTCGCCATATTCAACAAAACAAGTTGTTATTTGAGAAGTTTAAATGTATCCAGAAATTATATATTTTAGGTTTATTTAATATGCATATGTCTTGCAAAAAATGTGGGTTGGCCTTTTAAATCCAACTACCGTTGCTGTTATTTGTTATGTATTTTATTTTGGTTATATCATGACAAGATTATTGAATGGAAGCTTTAGGAAAGCATACCCAGTATGAACCCACTTGAATGTTTGGAGCGAAAGAAGCCAGATAAGATTGCCGACGAAGAGGAATGTGTCTGGAATGCCGATTTCCAGGCGGATCGGATCGATTGGGATGGGATTGGATTGGAATCAAAGCGGTTCACTCATTTAATATGCTAATCGAATGATCACATATATTGTGTTCTTTGCTTCATTTCCAGCCGGAGAATGCTAACTTGTAGGATCTGTCGTGTTGCCGGGGGCCATTGAACGCTATAAAGGTGGTGAATCAAGAGGAGCATGTACAATGTACATTGAGGCATTCGCAGAGCCAGAAGTCCAGAAATGAAATTGATAATGAAAACCCAAACAACAAATGCAAACAGGTGGGCGGTGGGTGGCATCGGGGTGTGGCGGTGGTTAAGTGACTAACGCCAGCAAAGAATAAAGCAACAACAAACCGTAGACAGAACTCAAAGCGAGCAAACAATAATTTATAACCGGTTTTTTTTATTCGCCGCCCCTCTGTCACGATAAGAAAACACACTCCCCTTCGGCCCCCTTTTTCCTGGCATTTTCTCAATTTTAAGAAAACAGAGTGCAGCGAAAAAATAGCCTATGGTGTAAAATAAAGCGCTTCGGAAGGCGCAAAATTGAGTGACAGCCGGGTGCTAAGGGGTTTATCAACCAAAAAAGTGTTTTCAAATACAGCATTTATGTCGGCGCTAGGAGCACAAAACATATTTAGGGACTGACTGATGAATAGAATTTTAAAAATTTATTATATCGGTAAAGCGAAATGTTTTAAGCAAAACAAGTTGTGAGTTTTTCTTTCCAAAATGTAATATATAAAAATGTTAGTCACGAAAAGTGGTTTGTCATCAGATTTTTAACTCATTAAGAATTTTTTTTGTTTAATTTCCCATTCACATTTCGGATCAACTAAAATCACGTTTTGAAATTTAAAGATGCTTTGTATGTATGTACATATGTACATATGCGATTTGTTCTCATTATTTTCTTATTTTATACAGATTTCATTTTCGTCTGAGAAGAAACTTAATAAAGTGTTCTGTAAATCTTAAAAGTTAAACGGCTTTTAAAAAACGATTTTTCTAATAAATTTATTAATTTTTTTTTTTAATTTTTATTTAACTTAAAAAACATTTGAAATTCTGGCTTACCTCACACTTACTTAAACAATGAGAATTCACTACAAATTAATTGTAATTTTGTGTAATTAGTAATAAACTTATAATTCAGGAAAAAATGTTGGATTTCTTTGACATTTTAGCTGTGCAGTATAGCAACGTGGAATTAATAATGTATTGTTAATACAAAACTGTAAAAAATATAGTTTATTATATTATTATTATTATTATTATAGTTCAAAATATATTTTATAAACGTTGTATCTTAATGGGTTAAAGGTGGGGTTTTTGCCGCACTAGCGGATCGATGCTCAGATGATTCATCAAACCCAACTTTCACCAAGGGCGAGAAGAAGACGGCTATAATAAACAAGTAACTCCATTCACATGCACAAGTGTTTGAGTGTGTGAGTGCCGGCTAAGTGTTTTTAGGACGGTTGTCTTTTTTTCTGTTCTTCCCACGGAGAAACATTAACTGGTGCAATTTAACAAGGTTTATCGTTAACCGTACTGTTATTTCGCTACGATTTTTTCGATGAAACTTGAATATCATCTTTTTACCTTGTCGAATATCTCGCGCATTTTGCGGCGATCCTCGGGTTCCGAAGGGTTGGTCTGGTTCAGAGGTATCTCCTCCATGTCGATGGTGTCCTGCCGCAGCGTTTGTGGGCGCGAGGGAGGCGAGCGGCGCTCGGGCGGAATCGTCGGATAAAGGCCATTTTCCACGTCCCGCTGCTGCTGCAATTGCAGTTGTTGGGCGGGCGTTTGGCTCTGCTGCCGATTCACCGTCTTTACGGGCATTGTTCACTTAAAATTCTGGCCGGGATTCGATTCGTATTCGGATTCGGATTCAATATTAATCCCAATTTAGCCCACTGTGCGAAGCCGTTACCGTTAGCCAAAAAATGCAATTACAATTCTCATTGCCCGCGGTTTGATTTGCGATAAGATTAAGAGCGGGCCATAAAAAGCACCTGAAAACAGCGAGTTGAGAAAAAAAAATCCCGCACCAAAACCAAACTAATTCCTCGGACGCGAAAAAAACAACGGCGGTAATTAAGGGTGGACAAACTTCGATGCCATATTGTCGATTTTTCAATATTCGATGGCATTGATGATTGACAGGGTGTCATCGATGTTCTTCCATCTCTAACCGCGGTATGGGTGCCCGCTAACTATCGATGTGCGTGGTTGCTGTCTCCGCTAAGCCAATGATGTCTACATCGATGTTCTTCCATCTCAGGATCAGAGTTGCCAGATAAAATTGTACTTTTACTTGCGCGGAAGGTTTAAAATGACAAGCATATTTTATTTTAAATATTGTAAAACATTAAGTTTATTCATAATATCCATCCAAGCCTTTGAAATAAATCACACAGCCATTTTAATATTACAACTCGACCGTCATTTTTATTTTTAATTTAATGGTAAATCGGTAAATTTAATACAAAAATAAGCAAAAAAAAAAGGGGTAATCAATCATTATTCATGACACGCATTAATAAGTACAGTTAATAAATTAAACAGTAGCGTATAATTGAACTAAACTAACTGTGAGCAGCGGGCGAGACTAAGTTTTAGTAGGGGGTTTACATGGTACAGACAGGGGTTTCATTTCGAGAGTACACTGGAAGAAATCGGACAGCGCTTCTCCCACTGTAATTTGGAAATAAATGCAATATTAATTTAAATATAACGATTCAACTTTTCTCCTCGCGTCGTGTTTTTATACCCTTGCAGAGCGTATCATAATTTCAGTCAGAAGTTTGCAACGCAGTAAAAGAGACGATTCCGACTTTATAAAGTATATATATTATTGATCAGCATCACTAGGAGACTCGATCTAACCACGTTCGTTTCTACGCAAACTAGTCTCTCAGTTTCAAAGCTATCTGCATGAAACTTTTCCAAAAGTTGTCTTAGTATTGCAGGTAGTATATAAGTCGGAACGAGCCGGATCGGACGACTATAGCATATAGCTCGAAATTATTTTTGAATAATTAATTATTTGAAAGTTCCGAATTACGATTTTAATTTTATTGAAATCGGAAAACTATCATCATATAGCTGCCATAGGAACTATCAAATAATTGAGTTGCAAATCATCATAGCTTCAATGTTTTCCAGAATATTTAATTTTAGCAATAGCTGCAAGGGTATATAAACTTCGGCTTGCCGAAGTTTGCTTCCTTTCTTGTTTGTTTTCATTTTTAGTATTTACACAAAGAATTACACAGATTAATCAATAATTTCTTCTTTTTTTTTTGTTTTAATAATTTCTTTTGCATTTTTCAACACATTTTGGCGTTGTAACTTTCCCTCCAACTGGCAAACTTTGAGTTTGAATAACTGTCCACAAAAAAATGGGTTTCGCGTTAGGAAAACGCCAAGCCTTATCAAGAGACTTGATAATAGATTTAAAAAAAAATTAGAGTAGCACCTAATAAGTGTGGATTTCCTCTGTATTTTATTCCATGCCTCGGCTGCTGCCTAAAAATTGGGGCGTGGCAGTATAGGACAGCTTTTCTGCGGGCAGCACATTCTCCCCTTTTTCTCGATTCAGAACTTAAAACTTTGATATTTCCATATTGGCTATCACTCACATTCGCTCATTCACTTGCGCATTCAGTCAATATATTTCAGTCATTCACTCACTTAGCCTAGGTTCCTCTCGACTCTCGACTCTCGACTATCGACTCTCTTCTCTTTACTTTCTTTAGTACAGATTAATATAGCACTTGTGCAACTTTCCTCGAAATTTTTGCAATGAACAAAAACATAAAAGTTTAAAATAAAAAAATTAAAAAAAAAAAAAAATAGTAGTTTTGTCAAAGTTAAAAAACCTTTACGCATTAGAAAGTTCTTCATGTCGTGACTAGGCAAGTTTAAATGTGTTGATTTTTTTTTTGGAACAAAGTTCTCCCTCTCGTTTTAAAGAGGTATCCATTTTTAAGCAGCAGGTGTATCCCTCATAAGTTATCTATTTGGAGGGGACTTTCCACTGGCACCTCCCGTCGACATCGCATGTTTTAAAACTCCAACCAAGCGCTCGATTTTGGTACGTCTTAGAACCGTTTCGTTGTTTTTAGTACGTTTTGGTTTAGTGTGCGATGTTAGAAGTATTTCGTGGTTTTGTTAATATTCTTGCTATTGGTGCTGCGTTTTTCAAACTGGCGGACATCGTTGGCACTCTACAGGTGCTCGTCGCCATGATAGCCATTTCGAAGTGGCTGCCGCTCCTGCGAGTGATCCGTTGGCCGGTTGCGGTTGAAGAAGCCGCACTGTAGTGGAAAAGAAAAGGGAATTTCAAATTAGAATATTGTCTTATATTTTTTTAAATTTTAATATTTCTGAGCTTTTATTTCACTTGTTTTGATTAATATATAAACCAAAACTGTTGAAATTAAACAGTTAATTATATTATATGAGAAAGATATGTTTAAAAACGCCAAGTAGTCACGGCTTAAAAAAATGTACGATTAAAAAATAATAGTTTCTTGAAACTAAGACCTGTTTAATTAAATATTTTGAAAGCCAATTTGTAAGTAACATAAAAATGTTCAAAATTAAATTAAAATATTAAATGATGAATTATTAATTATCTATACATAAATGTTCTGCCCATGTTATTGTAGAATATACCAAAAATCTATACAAATAGAGGGTATTAAATAGTTAAAATAACATACAAATAAAACCATTTAAAACGTGAATATTTTTTTTAAATTTAATTGGGAGAAAAAACATTTTCGTTTAAAAACTGTTAATATTTAATACTCAATTTAAATCACCCTGATTTTCATCCGTTGAAACCATATTAAACTTTAATACAGTGCTTTCAAGTAAAATAGGACCCATTTTAAAACTTACATTTTCTATATTATTACAGATATTTGAATAATAATATGCATTGAATTTATTATTATTTAAATATTTATTATATTCAATATACAATGTTGAATTCACTTCACTACTCCATTTTTTTAATCAGTGTAAGATTGATCCAAAAATAATAGTCATGATAGTGAGGCCAGTTAAAAAAAGCAATGCATAGAAATGACCGACTCACCTTGTAGAGCAGCCAGACGAGCAGCAGGAAGATGAGTGCTCCGGCGCAGGCGGCCAGGACCACCACCCACAGGGGCACCACATCGGGCACCTGCTGCGGCTCCGGCTCCGCCTTGTAGAAGATCTCGTGCGTCTTCACGATCGCATCCTTGGGCGGCCCGATGAAGGGCAGCCGGGTGACATTGGCCACCGCCAGCGTGGACACATTGAGCGGCACGTTCGAGGCCAGCTTCTCCATCGTCTTGGCCACCATGCGCGCCCGGATGGCCACGAAGGCGGCATCGCCATCCTCGGTGCTAAGATCTCGGACCACACACCGGATTTTCTTGCACCTGGCCGACTTGCACGGTGAGTTCAAATCGATTTGTAGCGGCTGCTCCGCCAAATTCGAATCCGAATCCGTATCCGAATCCGTATCGCTGGCTCTCCGCAGGCGACGCTGCGATGAGGAACTGGACGAACTGGCGCTGCTCCACTGACCTGGCGTGGCCTGCTGCAGGTTGTCCTCGTCGTAGTAGTCCTCATTCTCCCTGCCATAGTAGGGCTTGCCGCCCGAGGAGGAGTAGGTCACATGGTGGGTCTGATAGCCACCGGGTGTGCCACTATACTGGGTCTGTCCCTGGAAGGATTGTCCCGGTTGGCGTGCCTGGTACTGTGCCTGATTCTGTCCTTGGTAGTGTCCCTGGTTGGCGGAACCGGCCTGGAACTGACCCTGGCTTTGGCCCAAACTCTGGCCGGGATTCTGATATTGAGCCTGACTTCTGTACAGCTCGTTGTCCACATTGCCCCGGTTTATGGTGCCCAGATCTAAAGTGCCCGCATGGAAGTTGCCACTACGACCGCCAAATTGTGATTTATCATGGAAGTTAACACCAGATCCAGATGCAGAGCCAGCTCCAGATCCTCCGGCACCTGCCAAGAGGATATGCTGCTGCTGTTGCTGTTGCTGCTGTTGCTGCTGTTGCTGCTGTGTTGGCCCAAAGCGGTAGTTGCTGGAGCTGCTCGAGCTCCTGGAGTGCTGAACCGGTCCGGCCATCTGGATGTGACCCTGGGTGCTGTGACCGCGCAGTTGGGCCGATGGAGCACCCGATCCCGATGAGGAGCTGCTGCTGGAGAAGGTGGCGAAGCTGGTTTGATTCACTCGGGGCTCTTGCACCTGACTGCTCTGACTGGTCTGACTGGCGCGATCGCGATGAACAAAGGAGGCATCTCCCAGGGCTTCCAATGCATCCTCGTGCTCCAGTTCCTGAACCTGTTTGGGTGTCAATCGGTTCCTGGCCTCCGTCTTACTCACTATAACTCCCTGGGCAGAGCCACCACCCTGGGCCTTCTCAACGCGACCACCGCCATCGGTGAAGGTCATCACCGACGAGGACGACGACGACGACGACGAGGAGGAGGAGGAGGAAGATGAAGAGGAGGAGGAGGAGCTAGCCGATTGTCCAGCAACCTGAGCTGAATTCGAAATGGCACCCTGGGCCTGCAGATACGATTTCCTTTGCAACTTCTCGTCCAGCAAGAGATTGTACTCATTGACCGCCACCTCGTCGCACTGAATTTTACCACCCGTCTCCGGTTGATTCAGCAGATACATCAGCGGATAGCCGACAATGGTCTCGTGGGGCAGATGTATATAGACCTCCGCCTCCTCGATGATCGACGGACGATTGTTGCGGATCTCGTAGATGTGCACCACCTGCGGTCCAATCTCATCCTCCTTGGTGGCATTCGACAGCTCCTTGTAGTCATCGGCCTTGTACAGCTGGTAGTCCGGCAGCGAGGTGCCCTTGATGTCCAGATCCGTGTCCACCCAGTTGCCCACGCTCTGCCGGATCTTGTTGTCATAGTCGGAGCCCGGCTTCTCCAGATTCGTCGAGTTTGCCTCCCAGTAGAAGTCGTAGCTGGACGAGCTACCGTACTTCTCCTCCGGCACCAAACTGATGTTGAAGTGAGCCTGAATGGGGTGTACATGAATACATGTTAGTTGAGGTATTTACATTTAATAGGTACGTTTTGGAATTGCATACTAGAAACCACTGAGGTCTAGTAATTACTTATAAAAGGTCTCTTATCCATTTGATTGTAGTACTAAGCATATATTGCCTTTATAAGTGACTAGAATTGTACTTCAATTGGGCCCATATTTGGCACTTAAAAAGTTTGTAAAATTTGTTAACAAATCATTTAAATTCAATAAGAATAGATAGAACTCAAATTGAATGTCACAGTTTTATTGATTTTGGCTGTGCATTGATTATTCGATTTAAGTGATTTTATTACAAGTAGTTCTGCATTTTATACTTACAATTTGTCCAGCCTCCAAGGGATTTCCAATGTCACACTTGAGCGTGTGGTTGTTTTCCGGCGTGGGCGCTGAGCAGGTGATGGGCGTGTCCTTCTTCTCGCCCAGCTGCTGCAACTTTCGGTACTGGAGATCCGGTGGGGTGACCATATAGAAGGTGGCCTCGAAGGCATCCTCGTTGTTGTTCGAGATGAGGACCTCGATGACCAATGGATCGGGTGAGCCAAAGAGGTACTTGTCCACCGTGCTGTAAAATACATTAAAAATAAATAAAGATCTAGAAAAAGGAAATAGTAATAATAGTAATTAAAACCCTACTTGACAATCAGCTTGAGATCTGGTTCACAGATGTTGTCATCGCCGCAATTCTTCTGGATATTAATGGCATCCCGCAGGACGATCTCCCGATTCTGGTCGATCACCGGCTCCAGGATGCTCCTACGGCGCCGAATCATTGGATCCAGGGGACGACTGCTGCGCAGATTGTAGCGGGCCTCCACCTCCAGAGGCGTCAACTTATCCTGCACCTTGTCCAGCAGATAGACCGTCTCATTGAGACAGTACTTCTGGCCGTAGTTCAATCGTATGGTCTGATTCCTAATGTTCTTGCCCTCGTCCCGCAGGAAGAACATGCGCGGATTGGGCAGCTTTTTGGCGTCCAGCAGCCACGAGACATCGAAGTCCAGCTGCTCGGGCAGATAGCGACCCGTGTAGCTCCAGCAGGTGGACAGCAGCATGCATGGCACCTGTTTGCGATCCCGCAGCAGCTCACAGTTGCGATCATCCAAACTGATCAGCTTGGAATTGCTGACGAAGCTGGTCTCCGCATTCACGGCGGCCACGGGTCGCGACTTGAAGATGAACACCTGGTCGGAGCTGTAGGCGCCCACGGCCAGATCGGGATAGGTGTTGCCGTCCATGTCGAGGCCACCGGACAGGGCGAATCCGAAGGTGCGCGGATAGGGAGCACCCTCGACGAGCTGCTCCGATTTGATGACCTGCGACGGCTTGGCCAGCGGACCCAGCGGTGAGCCATGGAAGATGTAGACCACGCCACGACCCTCGGGTCCGTCATAGGGGGCGCCCACTGCAAAGTCACCATAGCCATCGCCGTTCACATCGCCCAATGTGGTCAGCGCCAGGCCAAACCGTCCCTTGCTGTGGTAGCCATCACGTATGTGCTCCGTGGTCCAGCGCTTCTCCTCGCTGGGACCGGCCTGCAGCAGAATGTACACCCGGCCGACATCGTATTTACCCTCCGCGTTCTCGGGATCCGTGTACATGGGCGCACCGATGAGCAGATCGTCGAGACCATCGCCATCCACATCGCTGGTCGCCAGTGAGTAGCCAAAGTATTCGCCAATCTGACGACCAGTGATATTAAAGATATTTGCCATATTCCATCGATTGACGACGATGCGGCCAACGAGATTGGCACCACGTGGCATGCCAATGGCCACATCCTCGCTGCGATCGCCATCGAAGTCACCGGTGATCATCGAGTAACCCAAATACGAGTCATCATTCACCGAGGCACTTTCCGAGGTGGAGAACACCTGGTTCTCCGGCCTTGTCACATCGTGGGAACTGGCCTGACCTGTGGATCCGGGAAAATAGTTTGGTCACAAAACATAACTTCACTACGATTTGAGATATGTAACTCCTCTTATTCTCTGGTGTTTTTGGGTGAGTTTATTTTTTTATTTTTTTCATCAGTTGCTGTCAAAATTATGGCACATGTTATGAGTCTAGTTTTCTACAAGACTTTAAATACTTTTTGAAAACGATTAACAATTATAAAAGCATTTTATTTAAAATGTTTTTACCAATATCATATGCTATTTTTCTGACCGCAACTGTATGGCGCTTTATGGCTAAATGGGCATGCTTTGCATCAACAAATAACGATATCAACGATGATGGGCACATGGATCTTTTAACTACTCCCAGCCAAGGAAGCCACAACAACAATTACCACAAGATACTACGATTCTTTTTGGATGATTACGTGTATATGATTACAGGGGCACTACTAAAAAAAAACATACGTGAGAAACGTGCTGAGATTATGGTTAGTTTGCATTCCAGTTAACACAGTCAACATCCGAAATAAGCTACAGGTCGGCAAACAGGTAAACATGCACTTAAAAATTACAAATAATGCAAATCATGGGGTCAGACGAACGGTACAAGTCGGGCAGTATAAGAAAATATTTAAGATGTCTTTCATTTTTTCAAGAATTATTTTGTTTATTTTTTAATGGTACTAACTTAATTTTGTAAGTTGAAGAAAATGAACAATGCTAATTTTCAGCAGCAATAAACTTATACAACAAAATCTTAAATAGGGATCCATTTGTTTTAAATAAAATAAAAAATTTGTAGAAATAGTAGGTAAGAAAAGGTATTTTGTTTTATAATGATTATAAAACTTTTAAGTTAAAAAGAAAAAAGTGTGATATTATTTTTTGGCTCCTTCAAATTAGACTCAAAAACCGATGGAAATAGTATTTCCATGAAACTGGTTTCAATAAAAGTAAAGAATTTCTATTAAATATTCCATATATTATTTAATCCATTGGACCAACCAAATTTTTGGGTACATTACATTTTAAGAACATTTTTTTTCTCCGTTAGGGAAAACTAACGAACCTTTCTGTTCGTGATTTTGGCTTTTTAAAAGAAAAGATTTGTTGCATAACTTTTAAAATTTTTTTACATATATCACTACCGATGATCTGGTTTTGACCATCAAATCCTTCTCTGCCGTTCCGTGACACCTTTGTCTAAGCCACCCCTTTAGAGAAAACCCAGGATCAGATATAAGAGAAATTTAGAGATCGCCCTTATTTGTTATTATTAAGATAATTTCTCTTTTGTCGAATCGCTCCCAAAAAAAAAAAAGAAAAGCAGTTAAGACAACAACCATTTAAGCAGAATTCGGCAAAGCGGAGGTACGTAACATAATATATAGGCTTTTTTTCGACCTGGAACCACTAATATTAATAAGCCAAGCTTTCTAGCGACTTCTATTGGAACCCATTGCACAAATCTATATAGTTTGCTTTGTTTTCGATGGGTTTCCAAAGGTATTCTCTTATATTGATGGGTGATGGATATAGTTTTTTTTATGAGGTTTGATTTGATGGTTTTTGTTTTCTTGTTTCGATTATCAGACACCGTTAATGGGACTCTCAGTGGAGTTTTTGTATATGTGGGTGGGTATTTGTGTTTAGGTACTTTTTTAAGCTGGGTTAATGTTCGTAGGTACAGTTTCGGTTGAGTTTTGAGTTTGAGTTTTGAGGCAGTGGGTGAGAAGCGTAGTTGCTGTTTGTTTTTTGTTTTTTTCATTGCGTTTTTTATTATTATTACCTCCAGTGCCGAAGGGCTGATAAAAAGGCGGCTTAAATGGAAACTCGGCATCGGGCGGTATTGAGTAGGTTTGTCCTTTTTATGGTTTTTGTTTTTTTTTTTTTTTTAAAGCAACAAAAGTTGTAGGGAAGAATGTTGATTGGGAATCGGTTTTGGTTTCGGGTACGGGTGATCGAGTGGTGCGGTTTGGATTTGGGAATCGGTACAGAATGCATTTCACATTTCAAGTTCGGTACAAAATCGCATGCATTTTGACCCGATACACAGGATATTGATTGAGTGTAGAGTGAGACAGAGGTGGAGGAAGGAGCAAAAAATATAAAGAGAAAGAGAGAACATAATTTTGATTAATCAGATCAGGAAGAACATGACGCGTTATACGGTACAGGTACAGTTAAAGATACAGTTACAGATACAATTACAGTTACAGTTAACGTTAAAGTTACAGTAGAAAATCGTGTATCAAATACGGTACAATAAATGCAGCTAACTTCATTTGGGTTAAATTTACATTAAATTACGATTAACAATAGTTACGATTTACGGTTATACTGCTGACTCCTGCTGTCGAGTTGTAAATGATATCGGAGTTAGCAAAATGATTTCATTTTCGGTGTACCCTAACAGGTGGGTACAATTTCGTACGGTACAATATTGTTAGCTTCTGGCAGCGACAACAGTGCGACGTTAGGCCAATTAGGGTTAAACGATTTGAATGACAACAACTCGACAACACAATATATGCGTCACGAAACTTAGTCAACTCTACTTGTTCGAAAAATGTGCATTTAAAAATTGTACCGAATTCTTCTGGGCGGTAACAGAAGCTTAGTTGTTTTATTTAATTTGACAAACAATAAACTTAAAATGAAGTTTATTTAAACGACATAGTATTTTACCTTATGGACAATTAAACTATATTTCATTTGAACGTGTAATAAATTATTGCTTAAATTAGTTTCTTTTTAAATGCACACTTATAGTTTCTTATAATAATGTCACATAAACCAGTACAATTTTACAATTAAAATATATTAAAATGGTAAGTTTTTCCTAAATTATATTTATATTGCATGTAAAATTGCCTTGACTTATAAACAATGGTTTTTACGATCTACCTTTGGATACTTTATCGACTAGGATACGCTACAATGCGACATGCATCTCATTACATCTTAGTTTGTGGCTAAAACTAGCATTCCATCTTCCACAGATGCATACTGGATAAAATTATAAATAGCCCGCTTAGATCAAGTGTTAGAGACGGGGAACTTGAGTTCCTAAATAAAAAAATGAACTGAATTACGACCGGGTATTACGATACAAACATATAACTAGACCCATATTAAATGAATAATATCTATTTATTCACGTATCTTTGTAGATTACTTAGGTTATGGACTCTTAATAGAGAAAAAAATTAAACACACAAATTAATAAGATAAACTAAACTAGAGGATACTATGTTAATGCAATCACTTTGATTTTGTACATCGGAAGGCAATCAAAATTCAATATATTCGTGGACTTTTAGCTTGGGGAAGGACGAGGACAAATGCTAAATGACAACGGGGATAACGAAATTCAAATTTCAAACCAGACTACGTGGGTGTGTGTGTTTGTGTTCGTGTTTGTTTGGGTTCAAGTGTTCTTTGGAGTTTTTCTAGGATATAGGATCTAGGATGAAGGATCTTGGGTCTTGGGAAAGTACTTAAAGTTCTAGCTATGACTAAATAAAGGATAAATGTCGCTTGTCTCATTGAGACACGAGATACTAGAAAGAATAGCAACTTCAAAATACATACAGTAAATGTAGCTCGTCTCAAGAGACAAAAGGTATTGAGGTACGGATAAATAAATAAGAAGTAGAACAACGGTACACGGTACATGTGGGAAAAACGTGCACTTACCTTGCCAGTACCAACTGCCAGGTGCGCCAATGAACAAACGCGAGCCATTCTACAGAGGGAGAAAAGAGGTTACACATATACCATAATAGTCAAATCGAATGCTGGGGATGCAATTGTGAATGCAAATGTTATGCCACGATCCCAACGAGGTGCCAACTAAACGTGCCCACGTCTGTCCGTCCGTCTGTCTGTCTTTTTCGAACCATTCCATGCATATAATAACTCAATGAAACCCAAATAAAAAAAAACATAAAAAAAAAAGAAAAAGAGAACGTTGTGGAGATTTAGAGATCGGGCTCAGCCTTTGTATGTTGAACTTGGAATTCTCTTGAATTGATTGGGAATTTATTTTGAATAACAATGTAAGACTTGTGACTTGTGACAAATATGAATCCATCGAGTTCCCAGTTAAGTTGAAATAATTTTGTTAAGAATACTTAAGGAACCATTTTAGATATGATATGATAGCTTGCATTCTAATGCGTACAAATTTAAGATTATAGATATTTAAGTCTGTTGTTTAACAAATTAAAACATTTAAAGTTTTTTTTTTATTTAATTTGTAATTTAAATGTTTTAATAAAAGTCCCTAGAGGCACTGAAGAAGTCACTCTGAAGTCAAGCAAAATATCACCCACCTAAAACCTTGCATCGACAATTATCCCCACATTTTCGATAGGGTATATCCACTGAATACTTACCCCGTTGATCGCTGCACTAAATCCAGCCTGACACGAGCCCTGGCGATGATAACCCCAGTTGTCTGCAACGAGTGGAGAGAGATGGAAATGCATCGCATAAGTGAGTGATTGGGCAAAAAATAGGAGGCTGGGGCGAGGGAATGCCAGTCACACACAGTTGACCATTTAGGCATTGTGCGATTTCATCATAAATGTTCGCAGGGCCCCGGGATTTTCGCAAAAAGGGAACGGTGTGTGGGACAATAAATTGCAAATAATTACCGATGCAATGCAATAAATTGCGCTGCTATTTGTCAGTCGCTGGACGAGAGTTGGACGAGAGTTGGACGAGCGTTGGAGCAACATAAAAGGATTAGAGCGCGCCTTTGGGGCAAGATCTTCGCCTGCCAAAGCGATGGACATTGAAATGAAAACACAACAATAAAAGCAGCCCCAACTGTTGAGCGGCAAACAAAAAGACCAAGACGAGGTCCAAAGTGGGGACGGCATCCGCACATACATACATGTATATCCACATCCACATCCACAGCCACAGCCACAACCACACATCCTTTTGTTGGCCCCGCCTTTTGTTTGTTTGTTTGTTTGTCCGGCAAAGTGTCTGGCGAATGTTGCCTTGCTACCAAATACGAAATCACGTAACATCGGCAAAAAGATCCAACAAAAAGTGCACAAGAATGTCGAAATAAGAGATACCCTTAAGTTCGAATTGGGATTTTTGTCGTTTTAAAGTCCTCGAATTGGTATGTCTTATAATTGTTTGAAACTATTATTGATTGCTTAACAAATTGAATGGCGCCCACGGGTGTACATTTACTTCAATACTTTTTTTAATGGCGCCCTCGGGTGGACTGAACGCTTTAGATTGACTAACAGAATGGGTTTTACTTTTTCAACCTCTTAAATTTCTTGCCAAACTGAACATACCATATTCTCGATTTAACGAAAGGGTATTCCTTGCGACAACAACAACTTTATGTCGCATGCGCGGATAAAGGCCAGGCCTCCAGAAAAGGATCAGGAATGAGGGGGACTTGGAGCAAAAACAACAGAGAAATCAACAGGTAGATCGTGCGTTTGATCAAATTAAACGATAACAATTTGTCTCGAAGTGTTTCAATTTAAGCGCAGCGACAGCAGCGACGGCAGCAACATGTTGCTGCTGGCACCGGCAATCGCATAAGTCAACTTTTTTTTATTTGTAACGCACAGAGGTCCTCGAACGTGAGCATACCCATGGCATTGTCTTCGCAGTTGTAGTAATTCCCATAATAAAATCGCCCCGTCTTGAATTACAATTAGTTTTTAGCAAGGGCACGCCGAGAACTCTGTGCTCCATTGCCGACGTTTAAACTTGGCTTGGTCAATCGACGATTGTTTCGTACCTTTATTTATTCCGCTTTGATTTTGTCCCTTTCGGTTTTTGTATGTCTGTGTTTCGTTTAACTATTTAGTTTGGCATTTTGTGCGTTAAGTTGGTATTTATTGCTTTCAGTGATGTCGGAATGTGCTGAAGCAACTGTCAGGATGAGTTGCTGCCGCTGCTGATGTTGCTGCTAATCATTTCACAACAACAGCATCGACGAGCAGCATTAATAACGCAACAACAAGACCACTGGGAATCGAGTTGGCCCATTCGTATGTGTTTAGAATCTATAAATCGCCCTCAGATGGGTTATACTGGCTACGGATTGAGCAATCGCCTCATAAAAAAGGACTTAAATTATTTAAAAATGCAACTAGTTCAAAGTTGTAGACTTTGTAGCAAGAGTATGGAAATATAAGTTCAAAGGTGAAAATTAGGTGAATATGTATCTATTGAACTATTGAGGGTACTATTCTTTTATAACTTAAAGTAAATATATATTTTTGAACAGTTAATTGTTTTTAAATTTTTTTTTATTTATTTGTTATTTTTTTCTAACCAGCTGAATATTTGCTATTCACATACAGCACAGAAAAATGTTCTGTGCATATTGATATGGACCAGTTTTCTTTCAAGTGGTTATCATGCAAAACGTGTTCGATACGTTATTGTTAACTATCTTCAGTAATAAAAACTCATTGCAAATTAACTGACCAAAGTGGTTTTAATATTTTTAATTTTTTTTCAGAGTGAATAAGAGTTATGACAGCTACTTCAAATTGACTCAGAGTCTTAAACAAATTTGATGTGTATTGCAATATTTGTGTTTTGCAATTCTACGAATCAAAAAGAAAACAATGAAGTCGGCTGAAAAGCAAAAGCAATTCTTCCGGATGATAAACTAGTTCAAGAGTCACAACCCCGACTAATGGCCATATGCCAGCCGCTATATAGGAACACTCATACGTAAACCCACATATATACGGATATAGCTCCTTAAAAATCCGAAAGATATATGCATTGTACGTAAGTTGAACGCTTTGCATCTGCGAGGCGAGGCTAAAAATAATCACACCTCGTCGAAACTTTGCGGAGGAGGAGGACGCGAATGCCACATGTGGGCTGCTCGCACATAGATGCCCATCTATATAGACCTAGATATAGTCGGTATAAAGCGATGACTAACCAAAACAAATTTGGCAGGCTGTCCCAAAGGCAAAAAAAAAGAAAAAAAAAAACAGAAGAAAAACAGAACGGAACAGAAAAACAGGGAAAGTAATGTGAGGTAAAAGCAAGAAAAACAAATGCATCAGAACGAAAGAAATAAAACGTTGAACATCAAATTAAATATTTTTAGATATACAACATCACACTACAAACTACAGAAAATGGATATGTTTTTCCAACTTTTCGTCGGTCTGCGTATTTGTCGCCTGTCAAGTCGTATAAATCTTTCTTTCGATCCAGGTGGGTGGAGATTTTCTGGGTTGCAAAGGTTTACAATTTGATCTGCTGTTGGTTTATATTTCCAAATGACATCGAATTAGTCACTAAGGGCCAAGTTGTGTTAGAAAAACTAGAGAGCATCTAAAATATGTCATCTTTACTTTTGAACAGCTGCGACCTTAGTTTGCTACATAAACTATATTTTTATCATGGTCAACTAATAAACTTTATACTCCAGGTAAGGTCTTGAGAGAAAAGTCTCAAATTATATATCAGTAGAATTGAATTTTGATTCGAATTTTGAATGGACAAATATTTAAAAGTTTCATTGTTTTATTTTGAATTTTATGAAAATGTTTTGAAAACTTTCTAACAAATACTTTTCTCTTTTTTTTTGATCCCTGCAACGTATTCCAGCCACCTCAATTGTTGCCTAACCAATTGTCGAGCATTCTTGACACTTTTCACTTTCCCTCAAATTGCCGTTATTCGATACTTGAGAATTACAAAAAAAAAAAAAAACAAAAAAAAAAATAAATAAGTGAAGCAACAAAAGCCGAAGGAATGCCAGCGACTGACAGTTTGAATTTCGCTTTTCAAGGGATTCCCTGCCGCTCGAATTACAGAATCACACCGAATCGAAGCAGAGCGGAGGTCGAATTAGGCCTCCGGTGTGGGTTAATGTTAATCCCGGTCCGTCTGTCCGAAATCGTCGATACTCACTTGTCCGGCAGGGGGAGACCTCGTGGAACTGCTCGAAGTCGTGCGAGGTGAAACAGGTGCCCACGGGATCAATGCGGAACGCCTTCGATGGCGTCATCGTGTGGAAAACATAGCGCGGTGCACAGGCCTGCAATGAGAAATGGAGAAATTCAATGGAGATCGAGTACCTTGCACAGTACAAAAAAATCATGTCTATTTATTGATAATCAACTGATGACATTATTATATTTTATTTAGTTTATTGATTTGATTGGAAAAATGAGAATTTTATACTTTTTTTTTTTGTAAGCCTATCTTCTACTACTACATTCTCCCTTTATAGACAAAATCAAGAAATTGGCAAATTCGATTACCAAAAGTTGTAAAATTTAATTCCTTTTTCAAAAAATGAGAAAAAATTATTAAAAATAATAATAATCAATATAATTTTTAAATGTTTAAAAAACCATAGAGTCAGCAAAAAATTTCTCTCGGTGTAGGTGAAAGAGACGGGGGCAGGCATGGAAATTATTTGGTGAAGATGTGAGACAATGGCAGGCCAGCAGCAACGGCAAAGGCATGGAGCGGTGGCTCTCCTAAAATGGCCAAAGCGAATTAACAGACCCCATATCCATCAGGTACAGTGAAACTTAAGTGCACTGAACCTTATAACTTTTGGTAAAAAAAAAAAATATTCTAAAAATGCAAAGTCCACGCAGGAATATAAGATTTACAATTGTCTTTCGGTAACACATAATTTAATTTTGATAATTTCAGAATATTGCATAAACTAAGGGTTATATAGTGGCCGCTTTTCAAATAACATGCCAAATGTCCTAAAAATAAAGTGGTGTAACCTAATGAAAAATGTTTAAATTAGACAAAAACTCCTAGGTTAAATTTTTGCATCATAAAGCCACTACTTTTCGACTATATCAGTAAAATTCTGGCTATAACCACAACAGACCATAACAATACAAATAGAGGTTCAATAACGGAATGCCAATATATTTATAATCTTGTTATTAGAACAATCATTTTTAATAAATTTAGTTGAGACATCAAATTCTAAGCCCGATAAATAAGATATATTTTGCCACTTCTTTCGTGGATGATGACACACTGTGCGTGGGGAGTGAGTTAACCTCGTCGCAGTGGATCGCTTCGTATCCCAGCCGATCTGTGTGTTTATATAGTTTTATAATGTATAAATGGCTGGCAGTTGGACATAAAACACGCACGAGACTCGGGGTCTCAGCCATCTCAGTCGCAGTGCCGCTCCAAATATGGTCAGCTCAGCGGTTGGAGTTTGTGGCATGAGGCAGGAACGGCCGGAGCAGGAGGCATCAACATCAGCGTCAAGATCTTAGGCCGGGCTATTGTCTCCGCACTGCAATTACTTTTACAAATTTATACATATTGTGCCATTTATGGCAACCAGTGGCTTTCTGTATCTGTCGCTTTTCCGCCCGCCGCCCGCCGCCCCACTCCCTTTTGGCAACTCTGACATAAACTCAAACTGACGCGCTATCGCCAAAAATGCATGCTGATCGGATATTGGATGGGAGCGGATGGAAAGGCCGAACCATTCAAATGCCCCATTGAATCACAAATCTATGGGCCAGACCATATTATGCAAGCAGGCGCAGAAACAAACAAACAAACAAACAAAAAATCACAGTCCAGCTAACTTCACTAACACTCGGAGAAAATCACACAAGTTTGGAGCTGGTTTTTCATCTTCCTAGTTCATCGTTTTTAATATCTTAAAAACCATGCTCAAAACTTCATTACAATGATCCGTTTTGTTTTCCACTGCATAAGAACATTTTTATAATTCCCAAGTCGCTTTTCATTCAACAAAATAACATATTGTTTAGGTTGAAATGGCATTACCATTAGCTGCCGCCCTTAAAATACAATCAAATTTTTAATACTTGACCTTTTTTTCTAGTGTAAGTGCAAGAAATGGGGAAATAATAAAAACAAAACCCTGAGAGTTAGGCCAGACAATCGACTTGCCGCTGGGCACTCGGGGGAGCGTTGAACAATTCAATTGAAATTCCCAACAATTGCCCGCGTGGACCATTGTCCATGCCATGATCAATAAGTTAATAGCAATTTCCTATTAAAAACTTTATTATCAGTTGGCCGGCAGAGAGCTTCTTTGCGGACTTGGCGGCCAACAGTTTGCAGTTCGCGGTAAAATAGTTAGATATGCAAATGGGGAGCGGCCGGAGGAGAATGGATCCCGAAAACAGGTCCACAGTTGCTTTTCATTCCGAGCATTGAAATCAAAAATTATGGTTATGAATATGGCTTTTGGTCGAGAGTTGGTGGATGATATATGCAGGCAGAATCGCTACCATTTAGAGATGCATTTTTATACCCTTGCAGAGGGTATTATAATTTCAGTCAGAAGTTTGCAACGCAGTGAAGGAGACGTTTCCGACCCTAAAAAGTATATATATTCTTGATCAGCATCACTAGGAGAGTCGATCTAGCCATGTCCGTCTGTCCGTCTGTCCGTCTGTCCGTCCGTTTATATGCAAACTAGTCTCTCAGTTTTAAAGCTATCTGCATGAAACTTTCCCAAAAGTTGTCTTTCTATTGCAGGTAGTATATAAGTCGGAACGAGCCGGATCGGACGACTATAGCATATAGCTCCCATAGGAACAATCGGAAAAATAAATGAAAAAAAATTATAACTTTGCTGTTTTTTAATTTTTTGTTTAGTTCTTCGACATATAGTAATGGTAAAATATTTCCGATTTACGGTTTAAATTTCATCAAAATCGGACGACTATAGCATATAGCTCCCATAGGAACAATCGGAAAAAATAAATGAAAAAAAATTATAACTTTGCTGTTTTTTAATTTTTGTTTAGTTCTTCGAGATATAGTAATGGTTTAATATTTCAGAATTACGGTTTCAATTTCATCAAAATCGGACGACTATAGCATATAGCTCCCATAGGAACAATCGGAAAAATAAATGAAAAAAATTATAACTTTTCTGTTTTTTAATTTTTTGTTTAGTTCTTCGACATATAGCAATGTTTAATTATTTCAGAATTATGGTATAAATTTTATCAAAATCGGACGTCTATAGCATATAGCTCCCATAGAAATAATAAAAATATATAAAATAACTATCTAATAATTGAGCTGCAAATAATCATAGTTTCAATGTTTTTTTTAGCACATACTCAAGTAAATCATAATTTAAATGTTTTCAAAAGTATTTAATTAATGCAATAGCTGCAAGGGTATATGAACTTCGGCTTGCCGAAGTTTGCTTTCCTTCTTGTTTATTGTAAAGTCATTTTAAACTATGGCTTTCCTGCTTAAAGTATTTATTTTTGATTCTCAATCAATTATTTTATTTTAAATAATACAATATTTAAATTATTTGTCAGTAGTTGTCAGGAACACTCCATTTTGAACAATTTTTAAAACTAATGATAATATTTTGCAAGCCTAGTAATTTATAATTTTTAATTATATTTATGACTCAAGAGCACCCACATTTAATTTATATATATTTTTCAGCGTTTCCTGTGGTGACCCCGAACGATAAACAAATAAAGACACTATTTAAAAACCAACCGCAAAAAATACATATGACTCCTCCGGTTGTAAAAGTATTAATAAAATTGGGACAGTCTCAATTGCTTTGAATTTAGGCCAAGGATCAGGCAACAATTGTATGAGATCACAATCGGACTGTAGTCCCAATCAACAACTTGTCGCCAAGTGGGCGGGCCATGATCGGCAATCAGCGGCACAACACCAAGGTTGTCACCAGTGAACTCACTGCATCCGCCCGTCTCTTTCTCCGGCCATCTAGCTGTCTCTTTCACAGATGCCCTCGCCCGGGGGCATGTGCCGCATGTCGTGCGGTCTCGTTTCGCTACGTTATTACTTTCAATACCCAGCCCTTAAAAATCGGTGGGTATACATACATATATCATTAAAAAATCGGGTTTCTTATTATTCTATCAATTTAACTAATTTCAAAATTAAATGTACAAAAATTAAAATTATTCCTAATAAAATATAATTTTAAGCATTACAAGACGACGAGTACACATTGATTATTTTCACCATATCTTCATAAAGTGTTTTAAAATCTTTCACATCAATTAGTTATTATCAAAGTGTCCAAATGTCACAAAATTTATTTAATGTGTAATTTTTAATTTTTTCTTGTCAGCTCCAAAGCCACCTGTTTTTTCTCACTGCCTGATAAAAAACAGTCTCTTTTTAAGAGCTTTGCCTTAAGTCCCTGAAGATTTAAAAATAAAATGTGAGAAATAACAAGAAGGAAAGCAAACTTCGGCAAGCCGAAGTTCATATACCCTTGCAGCTATTGCATTAATTAAATACTTTTGAAAACATTTAAATTATGATTTACTTGAGTATGTGCTAAAAAAAAACATTGAAACTATGATTATTTGCAGCTCAATTATTAGATAGTTATTTTATATATTTTTATTATTTCTATGGGAGCTATATGCTATAGACGTCCGATTTTGATAAAATTTATACCATAATTCTGAAATAATTAAACATTGCTATATGTCGAAGAACTAAACAAAAAATTAAAAAACAGAAAAGTTATAATTTTTTTCATTTATTTTTCCGATTGTTCCTATGGGAGCTATATGCTATAGTCGTCCGATTTTGATGAAATTGAAACCGTAATTCTGAAATATTAAACCATTACTATATCTCGAAGAACTAAACAAAAAATTAAAAAACAGCAAAGTTATAATTTTTTTTCATTTATTTTTTCCGATTGTTCCTATGGGAGCTATATGCTATAGTCGTCCGATTTTGATGAAATTTAAACCGTAAATCGGAAATATTTTACCATTACTATATGTCGAAGAACTAAACAAAAAATTAAAAAACAGCAAAGTTATAATTTTTTTTCATTTATTTTTCCGATTGTTCCTATGGGAGCTATATGCTATAGTCGTCCGATCCGGCTCGTTCCGACTTATATACTACCTGCAATAGAAAGACAACTTTTGGGAAAGTTTCATGCAGATAGCTTTAAAACTGAGAGACTAGTTTGCATATAAACGGACGGACAGACGGACAGACGGACAGACGGACATGGCTAGATCGACTCTCCTAGTGATGCTGATCAAGAATATATATACTTTATAGGGTCGGAAACGTCTCCTTCACTGCGTTGCAAACTTCTGACTGAAATTATAATACCCTCTGCAAGGGTATAAAAAAAGGCAATAAATAAACAAATACCCTAAATACCCTACCCTGCATATATCATTTGCAAATATAGTTTGTCCTAAGAATTATGTTTATGAATAAATTCTATAATTCTATATGCACTGTCCAGTATGTTTTGAGGTAACTTTAAGTCGTTTAATGTTCTTATTATCTTCGAGAGCTGTTGTTTAGTCTGCAGCGTTTCGATTGCAACATGATCATCGACACGATCTGTGAAATTGCCAGCGCTATTGAACTCAAATATGGCCAGGGTACTCGCACACAGATATATACAGATATAGGTATATATATTATATGTGATGGAGGAGGATCGGAGTGTCGGGGGACTGGAGTTGGCCATGGGCCTAGCCGTTTTGGCATCTGCATCTGCATCTGGCCCGAGGGCCCCCTGATAGTCTCTCTGGCATTCGATTCGCAATGGTAACGTCTGCATGTCGACCATGTCAAACGTGTTGACTTTTGACTTTAGCTGTTGTTTTTTTTTCCATTGCCTTTGCCTTCGCCTTTGCATTTGCTCCTGCAACAAAAAAAAAAAAAAAAAAACTACAGGAAGAACCGACGGCGTCTGCAAAAGTGCAGTTTAATGTCTCAAAAATTTATCGTTGGCGTTTTGGTATGCACTCTGCTCCAAACATGGGCAATAAACCACATGAAAACCAAAAAAAAACAAACAAAAAAACAAAATCGCCCAAAAAACAAAAGCCCAAATACAGAAAGAGACCTCAAAACTACTAAAACCAAGCGCAAAGAAAGCCCAAACAAAGCCAGCCAGAAATCGTTCAAAATATGTTAAGCTGCAAAGGAAATAAGCCGGGAACACGACAAAACAATTTTGGTTTTAAAGAATGGAAATGGTTGACATGCCTAAAAAATGAGGCAGGCTAAAGGTCACTTCGAGGTACTTAAGGTTATAAAACGATTGCCATTGTTTTGCTACCCAGCTAGCCATAAACTTATAAATGTTGAAGTTTTATATGCGTTTTTAAGGATTTTGTTTTAAATTAAACTATAGGATTGGATTTAAAATTTAATTTTTTTTTTTACACAAATTTAAACTATTCTTAGCTAATTCTTAAATATATTTATATTTTATAAATAGACCTTACGAGGAAATATACACAATTTTTCCTATGAAATAATCAACTTAAATAAATCTCTTATCCTTGAGAAACTCTGTGAGAATTGGTAATAAACTATTTCAATTTTTCCTAAATTAATTTTTTTACACACAATCACCCCATCGACTGATGTAATCCGGGATGATGATGTGGCCCAGCAATTCAGTCGGACACTTGGCGCAACGAAAACCAATCGATGAGCAGCTCCCCCCATCCGGTTAATGGGCATTTGAAGGCCATTCCCGGTCCCAGACCCAGTTGCAGGTTCCCATTTCGAGTTTCCCAATCGCCCAGGAGAACGCGTGGCGGAAGTGACCTGACCTGGCCCCAATGGCAAGGGTAGGGAGACAAAAAACTAGAAATAGCACGGGCAAAGGACGTACTGGCCATCAATGTTAACGGCCAGGGCCAAAATCAAATGGGCCAAATCAAAGTTAATTGAGAACTAAAGTGAAAATCAAATGTTTATGGTGGGTGGGCAGTCAACAAGCGGCCAACAAAAGAAGCCAACGCCAACGCAATTAACCAAAGTTGCGAGACGTGGCGCACCTTAAAGAGTCCGAGTTGCCAAAGCAGAAAAGCACACGAGCACTGTGGCAGCAAAGCAACAAAGCAGCAAAGCACACTTGCACACTTGCACAGAGAAAAATCTATGAAAACTACTACTACTTTTTTTTATCAGTAATCAATACGCTAGATTACATTTATTCAAAATTAAAAATGTTAAGGAATTTGGAGTCTCAAAATGTATGCATTGTTTAAATATTATCAATGATATAGCACTGCATATTGATACTTTAAAATCCAACACAATTCAAATCTATTTTTAAACTTCATAAAAAAAAAATAAAAAAGATTTATCTATGTGTACCAACAAAGCACTGTATCTGGGCATGGGTATCTTATTATGGTTTTCTATCTGTCTTGGTTTTCTTTTGTGGTTTACTTGACGCAATCCACCGGCGAACCGCAGCGATGACAAAACAACAGTGACTATGAAAACCGAAATCGAAATCCAAATCCAAATCCAAGTCCATTGAGAACAAAGTTTACCCGAACACCCACTGACATCTAACGGAAAGACAACCATAAAAAAAAGCTAATTTTCTACAGAGATTTGATTTTTCCGACATACATATATGATAGAAAAGGTGTCAGTTACGCGATGAGGTGGGCGTAAAGCTAAGATCTTGGGCTGAATACCATTAGTCCCCTTGCACTTTCAATGCAATTTGACATTTTAACGAGCTCTGTCGCCGCAGATGATGATGCCATCATCGATGAACACTAAAATCGGACAAGGTTTTTCCAGCGGTTGGCTTTTCGGTTAGTAGGTCGTCTTGCGGTCTGTGGAAAATGAAAGTATCTGTCTGCTTAGTTCTCACATTGTTTGCCCCATAAATCGGGGCTTTAAAGGGCGATAATGGGAGTCATCGGTGGGCTATATCATTTTAAGGCCATACTAAAATACGACTTTACGGCATTGGGATAAATATAAAAACATAAATAAGTGATTCAGTGATCTTGGAGGTGCCCTTAAAACTGAAATGAAAGTCAATGTTGCTCTAAAAACTTTTTTGTCCTATAATTATTTTCAAATCTTTGATATTCAATATGTTATTATTTCCATTTTAAGACTTCTGTGCCTTGATAACTAAAATTATATTCTTTTTGGCCATAAAAATTATGGGCCATTTATACAATCATTCCTTGAACTATATGTATTTACCTAATTTGTAGTATTGTTTTTATACTTACCACAACCAAGTCACTATCGCGTCCTGTGGCCACCGTGGCGCCCAGCCATTGATAGGATTTCCTGTCCACGACCTCTTTCTCCGTATTTCGATTGTTGCCTGGTATAAGAAGAAAAAAACATATCATTAACTCTGCAAATAAATAACCGACAACTTTATTTGGCAAATCAAAATTGCAAGGCAGCGGCGGCAAAGGGAATAAACATAATTTTCAAATGTACGACGAAAGCGGGTAAAAATTAAGAATAAAACGGAGACAGCGAAACAAAGACGTACGAAATAATTCTGACAAAATGTGGACGGAAATGAACAATTTAGTGAAATTAATATGTATTTTTAACTGGGGGGAGAAAGGCAAACTAATTAAGCTATAGTACACTGAGAACACAAAATCACTTGAGAACAACAACGTGAATAATAATGATGATGGTCACTTCCTTTTGTCAGTGATTTATGACACAATTTCAGGGGTAACGTGAGGTGCTATAGGGAGTAAAACTATACAATTTGCAGTAGAGGGGCTAAAATATTTCTGGGGTGTGCGGATGGTACAAATTTTGGGCTGGTGCTTTAGGGCCTAATGAGGGATAAATGGCCCACAGGTAAATCCATCAAAAATTGTATACAAGAGTGATGGATGAGATAGAAAAATAATAGAACATTTAAGTGAAAAATAGAGGGAAATGGAATAGAAGTTCTTGTATTATCTGTTGGCAAGAAAATCCCAAAAATAAAACCTGAAAGCATAAACAAATATTCTGCCCATTAAAGAATCACCGAAAATAATGAGAGCTTAACCATTAAAAATAGCCAAATTACAAAGTTAAGTTTGAAGAAACTGAATCACCCCATGACACTAAAACGTAAATGAATAATTCATATTTAAATAATCATTGAGAAAAAACGGAAATACTTCCTTCCTTTGGAATTTTGCTGATTTAGTCATGAGTGTGTAAAGCCAACGCCATTTTATAAAATCTAACAACTAATGGATGGATGACAGGGCCCAGTGAATCACAGGGCTGAAAAACACTTTAGAAGATGACCAAACGAACCTGCGAGCTGAATGAAGCACCTGTTGACTCCTTTTCATTTTTTTTGTTGTTTTTTTTTGTTTTTGGTTAGCCACATTAAGCATGAGTTTGAGCAGAGATTTATATATTATTTAAGCGAAATTGAAAGGGAGCTGGGGCAGGAGGGCCTGTGAATTTATGGGACACACCCCCCGTGAGCATTATGGTTCGCCAACATCCATTATCGAGTCTGCAGTCTGATGGGGCACGTGTCAATAACTTTTACCCAATGTGTTGTCTTTTTCATTTTTCATTTTTAATTTTTTTTTTCGCTCCGCGTTGCAAAATCAAATTGCATATTTATAGCAGACAAACGCAGAGTGCACAGCCTTCGCTTAATGGAAAAAATATGCAAAAACTTTGCAGCGAGGAAGTACAGTATACTTGGAGGTTGTTGGTAAGTAAGTTTATCATTTCCGTTTTATGCCCAGGATGTTCCCGGCAATTGTCTAAAAATATATTATTGCAATTTTATATATATGTTTTTGCGTAGCATTTTTTTTTTTTTTTTTTGTTTTCATTTTTTTTTCCCCACTGCACGTTGTGCATTCCTCGCATTTTGCATACTAAAAGGTTGCGCATGCGTGTAGGCCATAAATAAACTAATTGCGATTTGTGCTTCCCTGGCGCCAGTTTCTGGCGGGGATTGGCGCCAAGTTCTCCGCTAGAGAATTCCCATCTTCTCACTAGCAATGCCCAGAGACACAGACTCGAAATGGGTACCTGACTTAAGTGTTTATTTGCCTCGATTAAATTACCTTTGGAGTCGAATGGCACCAATTTGCAGTCGTCATCGTTCAGGCTGCATTTGAACACACCGCCGGCCTCCGTCACGCCCTGTTGATAACGGGACGTGTCGAATTTGGGGGCTCCAACGATCAAGCTGACGCTGTAAAAATAAAATATTGGGGTTAAAATCGGATATAAACTCAAGGTTAAAATCCCTTAAAGAAATAAAAAGAAACAGAATCCAAATATGCAATGAATAGTATAACAACAGTAAGATTTATAGGACAAAACCTTTAAAGGTGGAAATAAAAAAAATTATAAATGTTGTTAAATGTCTCCTTAATAGCTGAAAAACTGAATGTCTGTTTTCTGTATGCTTTAACATAACATGACTGAAACTATATTTAAAAAAAAAAAACATTTTCTTTAATTTATTAAATTTTTGCAAGTTTTATAATCTCAATTTTTATTATTTTTTTTTTGTTTTAAGTGGTACGAACGTCGCGTTCTCGACTCCGGAAATACCCATATACACAAACAAATTTTTTGCCAAAATTTGTAGCTGATTCATGAAAAGATGTTTCTTTTTCAATTGGGAATATAACAATTTGTTTAATCATCTCTTTAGAGTTCGACCCTGCTCAGCGCCTTTAATGTCCCACTTCAAGGCTTATGCCATTCTTTTAACACTTTAAATTGGATTCTCGAAATTCCCTTAACTGAGCCGATAACCCTCCCTATTTGCCTTTTGGCAACCCTCTTTATGAGGCCGCACCGCCCGCACCCTCGACATTTTTCCTCCCCATATCTCCGGATTTCTGAGAGTCAGTGGTTCTGGTGGCTCTAGTGGCTCTGGTGGTTCTGTTGGTTCTGGTGGTTATGGTATATCTGGCGGTCCTAGTGGTACGCTGTTCTCCTCCAGGGGCAGCAGTTCATCATGGCACGCACATTGACAGCTGTCATTAGCATTGAATGCGGAAGTGCGGCGAACAGAAATGAAAGGGAAAGAAAAGAAAAGGGTGCCCAGTAGTCGATGGTCGTCGGCTTTGGCCCTAGGGTGCACTAAGTGGGCCTTCATTAAAATTGAAAATAATAAACGGAAAGTGAATGTGTGCACAGGCAAAATTAAGCTATCAATTCGCTAGGTTTTCATTACTATCTATTAAATATTTGAATTACAGAAAATAAATGAATAACAAAATTTGGTTACTGTGTTTGAAAACAAATTAGTAATAATAATAATAACAATTTGTTTCATAATCTGAGGTTTTATTTTGTATAACTTGTGATAAATTCAATTGAGGTACATATATAAACCTAGAAAAAATTATGGTTAAAATAAAATCAAAATAATTCGCATGGTTTTTTCTCTGTGTAGGCAAACTTCTACGGATGCTACACGGGGCACGCCGCAAACGGTTGAAATCAAACACTTGAGAGTTGATTAAAACCCCCTACCCTCGTTGCCGCCGCCCCTGCCCCGCCCCATTTACCATCCCCTCGATGACCCGCCCCCTTATTGGCCGACCTGCTCAACCCACATGCAACAATTTGACGCTTCACTTAAACACAAAAAATCGCACAGATGCGTGAAACTCGAGAGGGAGCGACCGAAAGGAGATCGCGAATGGAACTTCCTATGAATGGGCTCAGTACGCTGAGCGAAAAACCAGAAATCAAATTATCCTGATTACACTGCCCTAATCTTGAATAAGACACTTTGTCTTATAAAATAATTTATATTATCATTTATACACTACAAAGGCAATTAAAATATGTTTATTACAAATATGATCTATATTTTTCAGTTTTCAGTTTTGCAATAGTACAATATGTCCTATATTTTTCCAAGTGTAATTCAATAAATGGGAGAACGAATGAATGAAGCGGGTCTTTGAAAGTTTACAAGCTGTTATTTCTTGTGGCATTTGCAATGCATTTAAAAATGATTTTACAATACACAAAATAGCAGCTGCATTTTATTAAAGAGTGAGGCGATTAAGTTAGGTTTTTAGTAGTTAAAACCCATGCTCGAAAGCTCTAATTAGTTTTAAGATCAACTTCTCTCTCGGCCTGAACTCGAGTATCTTTTTATCGTTGTATCTGTTCCCGGTGCTGACATCATTGGCATCCATCGATTCGATCATTCTCTTGCTCTCCGTTAGATATAATTAATATTAATTTATGGACAGACGAAAAAAAAAAAATGAGACAAGCTCAAACAGGTTCTCCATCCACTGGTTCTCCTCCACCAATATTTATTTGAGGGGGCGCCTTGCATTTGCATTTCATTGAAATGAATGAATCAATAACAGAATTTCTCAAAAGAAACCATTCTTCAGTCGATTATTAATTCACATTTGTTTATTTCACTTATTTGATTTCCAAGTATTTCACTACTATTTTTGTACCACAAAATTTAACAATTCAAGCAATTTCATAAAATACGTTAGAGAAAAATGTAAATATATGAAATTGAGCAGTTTTGATAAACTTTATTTGAGTGGATTGTTTATTTGTTTAACTTTTACTAATTTTGTTTAACCTTTTAATTTTCAAACCCCTGTTTGAACATCATGTCCTAAAAATCTTGAAAATAATACATTCATTAGTGTACATTTTGGATGTAGCACAGTGTCAGTTTTCTCGATTGCCAAATGAATTTGTGGCAGTCAAGCGTTCTGGGTTACGTAATTTTAATTTGTAAATTGTAGAGCACGCGTCAGTCCGGAATGCGATGATATTGTTATGGTGATCAGTGGACCTTGCAAAGATCAAAACCCCCGACTGCCGCACACAATGCCAGCCTCTAAAATATTCGAAATCAATGCGAGTCAATTGAAAAGTGAAAATAACATCGGGCCAGGCGCCAAGCCAACAAATGCGATTGTTCGATTTCTAATTTCGATACGGCTAAATGTCTTAATTGGAATGGACCGCAGGAAAGGATAGATCGAAAACCAATTTTCCGCACACATGTCTTGAAAACAAAATTCAGGGAAAAGAAGGAGCGTCCCAGAAGACACAATATAATACAATACAAATACAAATACAAATAAAATAAAATGGTATGTAGTGGAGTGGAATGGAATGGAAAACCTTATGTTGGTTCGCGCCTTGAATGCTAAATTGAGTATGCCCAGAGACCCATCTTGAATTACCTTCGACTTCGACTTCGTCGTCGCGTGCAGCAGCCGCAATAAAAATAATGTTTTAAAAATAACATTTTCAAAAATTACCGCCTCTCTTAACCCCCGACTTCCGAGTCATTCGCTGAACACATGCTCGCAGGATGTGACGGGTATATATACACATATATATATATTTATATATATATTTATATGTATGTGTAACAGTCCCAGTGCGATTTCTATACCCACTCCAGTTCACTTTCTGAATGATGTGGGTGCGGGACTTGTGTGAAGCTGCGCATGCTTCCTGCCACATATTCTCTTTCTGAATGAATTCATTGCACACTGCCGCAGAAAAGTTAGCTGACTGATATACTCAGAGACAGCTGCAGGATCAGTACAATTTATTTAAGCCATTAACAACTTAAGATGCATTTAATTGATTACTAATTGTATCTTCTTCACATCTTCTACATAAAAATGAATGTAAGCAAACAAATCCAAAAAAAAAATTATATATTAATTTAGCTTTTTAATCATCTTTCTTTATAACTGGCTTTTTAAAACGTTAGTTTAGTAATCCTAAATAAGACAAATTTTAATAAACATCTTCCCTCTGATTCTACATTGTGTTATTATTTATTTTGAAGTTCTTTAACCACTTAAATGTTGTTTCAGCTGTTTAAAAGATCATCATCAGCATTTCAGCATTATATACAAATGGTTTTAAAGTGATCTTGTCAGCAGAAAATTATTGAAGAGATCACTCCAATTTTCGTTGATCTTCTCAGCACTCGTGATAATACCATTGGCATTTCTCAAGTTTTTGCCTAACAACATTTGAATTTTTTCCAGGCTTTTGTTTACAAAACTTCCGCTGAACGTCGGGTGACTTTTGGGGTTCACTGTCATTCGTAACCTTTTAAGTAATGCACATTTGTAAGTAAAAGGGGTTACATTTCGAAACGTTTCGAAAAACAGTCAACTCACTTGCGGAGTCAGGGCGCGTGAAAGGAACCGAAACGATCGGATCCCTAAACTACGATATGAGGGTGAGGATCGAAACCAAAACTCAGGGAAAAACTGGGAAAAAGTAGGCGACTGCGAAGGCGTGTCGGCGCTAAACATGTGTGCGCCCCCCGTAGGTCTGTAGGTCTGGGAAAACTGAAAACTGAAAACTAAAAACCCTTGCACACGTGACAGACCCGGCGCTGCAGACCGTTTGTTTAGTCCATTGAGCGATTTAACATTTACCATTTTCAATTTTCAATTTCCCATTTTCTATTTTCCATTTCCCCGTACCTAAGTGCGTGTGCGGTTTTCCAGCACCTTTTTTACACATTGACACTTCCGTTTTCCTAGACCCCGTATAGCCAGCTGATCGGTGATCAGAGATCTGAGATCTGAGATCGGCCAAACGGCGATCCACGATCTCTAATGGATATCTTACTCCACCACTCGAGACTCCGCAATCAAGCGGCAATTAAGGCGGTTTGGCCAAACAAATGAAAATGCCAAAGTATCCGCCTACAGAGAAAAAAATAAGTGGCCTATTTAAATGTCGAAAAACTAAAATTTAATAATTTTTTTTTAATTATTAAAATTCTTAAATAGAAGTCTAGTTGATATTAAAGTATTCTAAAGCAATGCGTTAAACTTTTAATTGTTTTTTTTATGATTTAAAAAAAGTATGTTTATTTCAGCATACAGATTTTTTATTGTTATATTATTATTATTATATTTTATTAATATTATATTGTATTTTCTTTCAATATTGAAATAGCATTGCTTGTTTTTTTCCGTGGATGTACGGCATAAATATTTGAAATCAATTACAGTTCTCATTGCCTGCCGCCGTTTTTGCCATTTCATAACAAACGATCGATACGATCTCAGCTGCAGCTGACAGTAGTTTATTTGAGTTTGAGTTTATGCAATAGATAGATTGCCCAGACCCCTGCAGCCCACTTACTGGCGAACCGAGGGAAAACCATAGAGAAACTATAGAGAAACTATAGAGAAACTATAGAGAAAGAGCGGATGGTGGAGACCCCAAATGATCCCTCAAGTGATCTTCCTTTGCCGCGGCTGCCATCGATGTTGGTGGGCTACTGGAGAAGTAGCTAAAAATAATTTGAGGGAGACTTTAAAGATGCTAACTCAAACATTCGGTAACTGAGAGCGGCTCATGAAAATGGTTTGGAAAATTTTAAATGGTTTCATTATTAAACATTCAAAAAAGTAACCCTAAGAACATAAATTGTGGATAAAAGACACATAGGACACAATCTATGTGGTAAGGAATTTATTTTGTAAATATATATTTAAATATGTATACCTATTTACTAAATTCTTAATAATTTAAATGCTTAGAATTTCAGTTATTTTTGATAAGGAAGAGCAATTCAGGAATAACTTAATATTTCTGGAATGTGGCTTAGCATTATCATATTATCTCTTTGTTTTATCATACACAATTTCAAATGTTTTTAAAATTTTTTTTGGAATGATAAATAAAATATGGAGAAGTATGTTACCAATTTAAATTTTATAGAAGATATGCAGCAATGACTTTCTAAACTAAAAATCTACAAGGCTTTTAATTGCACATCTCAAAAATCCACAAATGCCGGCTCATGAAAATATGATTATTCTAATGACTGATCGGCCGACCATAGCTAAACGTGATGTCTCAAACACCAAAGATTTCACTTTGCTCGTAATAAAGTCATTCGGGTGAGCAGCTGAACTAGATAGAACATTAAAGGATCCCAAAAGCAGGCAAGGCATGAGGAACGGAACGAGGTCAGGCTAATGAGTTGGCCTGGCCATTATATCCGTCTATAAGGAAACTTGTGCTTGTGGTTGTGCTTGTGGCCAAGCGATCCGATCGACTCTCGTTCTGGATAACGGACAAACGACTTTATTTGGCCAATTGGGTGAAGCGGCGACAACCTTGCGGCTCGGAACACTTGACCGTAAATAGCACACACCACACACCACACAAAAAACTATGTCGCGCCGAGTTAGAGATACAGATACAGATGCAGGCACAGATACAGATACAGATACAGATACATTCGAGGTGACTATGGACATATAAAATGCCTCTGAAGATACGGATACACATATGTGCTGTATTAATTGCCGGTGCTCTGCTCAGGGCAAGCAGCATATTGGCCAACGACTTTGAGCTGTTGCCTTATAAACAATAACCACAAATAGTTACTTAGCCACGTTGTGTTTACCACTTTCCTCACTTCGTTGTCGTCTCTGCCGCTTTGCCTTTTGTCTTCTGAGTTAGCACATAATTATCCAACGAGGCTTTAGAATGGAGTCAGGTAATTTTAAGCTTTTAACGGAGGCAAACCCCCAGCCATGGACGTTTTTTTGTATTTTTTTTTTGTCAAGTAATGCCCTTCGGCAGCTAGGTAGCACTATACAGAAAGCCAAAAGAGAACCACATCGAGATTCGCGACTCTTCGGGGAAAAAGAATCGTATTCCCTGATATGCAATACTATATATAACATAAGCTTACAGATAGTGCTATCAATGTGTGTTCGAGCAACACAGTATAGCTGACATAGCTAACATTAAATAACTTTGTCAAGGCTTTGATTTGGCTATTAAAAGATTTCGATTTTAATTTTTTTTTCAGAATTAAATTTAGAAATACCATTCCGTTTCCTACTTGGCATTAATCTTAGGAACTTTTCCCTTAAAAGAAAGACAGAGGGATGCTTTGTCAAACACTTTGGAATACTGTTTAGAGGTAACCATTTTTGCTCTCCCAAACTGACAAAGAGCATTCAAAGTTCATCCAACTTGGGTTAAAAGTCACTTGGTGCTAGGTTTTTGTTCTGCATTTGTATCTATGTATCTGTATCTTTAAGTGTCGCCTCTTCTGGGGCAGGGTCTAACCAAATTCCGTCTCTGTTTGCGTATGTTTATTGAATTGTAAACATTTTAACGCTGCATTTAAATAATTTTCGTTGCTTTTAAGTGCACTTAGCGTGCGCAGTTCGTTTTTTGTATCTGTAGGCTGGGGCGTGTGTGTATATCTATATCTATATGTTTATATGTTTATATGTATGTATGGATTATAGAGTCAGAGTCTAATGGCGATGAAAGAAGTGCAAACGGCCAAAAGGCCATTCACACACGTAGCCAGATGCTGTTGCCCTGATAGCCTGGTCGCCTGGTCGCCTGGTCACAACTCTTTCACCCAGACACTCTCTCTCTCTATCGATGAAACGTATCTTCAGCTTCGACTATGCCTTCGTCTCGGGTATTCAGTCTTGGAACACCCAATCCCTTCGGTCCCCATAGCATACTCCATACTCCAACCATCCAGCTAACGTGCGAAAAGTCTGAGGAGACCAAGACTAGGTCCCAGAATACACAGAAATTTAAACATATTTTCTATTGGTATACAATAGTATTAGTTTGGATACCAAATTAAGTAAATGTATCAATTTAAAGAACAACTTTGTTATTGCCAATCTATGGATATAACATAAATATCTATAAGCTGCCATCAATAAAACTGTTCACATTAGACATTTCTAAAATTTACTAGTAATACAAAAATAGATTTAAAAATGTATTTTTACATTATGATCACAATGTTATTGATTTGAAATCATATAGAAAACAATTATATATTAATAAATATATTATATTATTATATTATTATAATTATTAATAATAAATATGCATTCTAAACGGATTTTCGCAGAGTGTTGCACTGTGACTATGAGATTAACACGGTCCATCAAGCTGAACTTTGTGGGTTCAGAAAGTTATCGCTTCAATCCAACGGCTACATGAATAGAGTGAATGTGAGTGAATATTGGGTGAGGCGGAAAATACGTTTTTCGCCATTTGTCAAGGGGTCAGGCTCTCGATGAGGAGGCCCAATAAACTTTCCGCCTCAAAAGCCAAAATCAAAAGTGCCCCCTGATAGATTTAGATGGCTCCAGTGCAATGGGACACTAACTGCGCCATTCTCTCGTTTATTTATCAAGGAATCTCTGCGTCGGCAACGCTGTCTTGTGGCGATTGAAATTAATGGGCGTTTAGCATTCTGGATGCATATTTACACGCTCCTCAAGATAGGGAAAGTGGTGGTTGCGTGCTGGGAGCAGATAGGCAGAATCTATTCACAGATTAACATGTCACTGGATTATCTCCAGGAACAAAATGCACCAGGCAAGTGGTCTCTCAAGGCGGTTTTATGGAATTATGGGGGCTAGTGAAATTACCAAGTTCTTGCCAAATGGTATCTAGCATTTTTCTATTGATAAGACATCCATGTTGGTAGTAAAATCTTAAGATTTTATGCGTTCTTAAATTTTACAAAACAAAAAGGTGTTTAAAAACATTTTTTAAAAACTACTTTATATATATTTTCATAATGTTTCCTACAAAGAAAAAAAAAAAAAAATTATAAGCAACAGCATCCGTTCGACTACAAATAGTTGAAAGAAAGTGAAAAGTAGAATGCACCCGAAAGCAGTATTTCCGGATAAATGGGCTCTTTTCAGATAATGCGCATTTAGGCTGAATAAATAAATAAAGCGTGCTTAAATCTCACTTGATTAACTTATCTTAAATGAGACCAAGGCATTTTTCCAAATGAAGATAACTTATGGTAAAGCAAACCATTGTGGAAAATGTCAAGAGGGTCGTTTAAAGATAAAGGGAAATAAATGACCCTATTCAAAAGTTGTACTTAATAACGTGATTTAAGAAACGAGTACAACTAGTGTTACGAGGAAAAAAAGACAGTTTACCGTAAATCTCTCCAAATATAATTAATATCTATTATGTTATGAGGCTTACAACTTGTCAATCTATTTAAGCTTATGCGAAAGTTTTTAGTTTTTGTAGATTCTTAATATCTTCCAACAATTTCTTAATGGCTTATAATAAAAATTTGAATGTGTAAGACTTGTTCGCTCTAGACAAGGCACTTCCAAATATATATTATATATATATATATATATATATATAGGATTCTGTGATAGTCATTTTCAAATGCTTAAATAATAATAATAAAAATTAAGATTACATTTTCACTACTTACTTGTTTTGATTGCTATAAAAGTTACTGCGAGCCTTGTGCATCGCAATGCTGAAGCCAAACATGGAGTTGCTGGACTGCCGGAAGCGGACGTAACTGGGCAGATCGATGTTGTAGCCATCGGTGGACACGGCGATCAGCAGGAGGATCAGGATCGCCATCAGGGACTGACCCAGCCAATGGTGGAGAAATTCTCTTCCACTCATTTTGAACGCCCTTCTTATCGAGACTTTCTTTCGGTGAGTTCTTTCTTTTGATATTTTAATTTCTTTCGATTGGGTTTCGTTGGGTTTGCATCAAGAACTTAACACTTTTACGCTTGCATCTTCACAGCTGTCGATCGAGATGGAGATCGAGAATTATTATAAACATATGGTCAAAAGAGACGCACACACGCGCGGCTTCATTTATTATATAAACTCGACCTTGGCCGAAATGTTTGAGATTCCAAAAACAAAAACAAAACCAAAACTGAAAAAAATAGCTGCATAAAACACAAAAGTTAAAAGCAAGAAACTATATTCTTCAACTCAGCAGATAGTGAGTGCCGCAGTGTCTCCATATCTCTGTCTCTATCTCTATCTCTATCTCCATCTCTATTCCACCAACATAAAGATCTATTGGCCTTGGAAATCGCGAGGTGGGCGGGGTGGTTAGAGCTGGTCGGATGTCGAGGCAATTAGGGGTATTCCAAATCGGTTTTTATTACTCGGTTCAGTTTCATTTCACATCATTCGTTGCTTTTCAATGCCAATAATTCAATAAACTCTATTTCGATTTTGTTTTGCAATTTTATTTATTTATTATGTCAACCATAAATAAAAATGTTTTTCATTTCTATCAATTGTAACAGTTTTGTTTGATTTTGTTGATTGATTTATTGACATTTGTTTTTATTGCAATATTAATTTATTGTGTAGTATTTGTTTTCCTTCAGTGCACATTAGGTTTTAGAAGTTTTCACTTTTCACTTATTTTCCATTGATATCAAATCCTCAAAAGTTTTTCTTATTTCCATTTGGGCAAAATACTAGGGTATCAGTTCATTCGATTATTTACTATGGTTACATTTAAAATCTGATTGGTTGTTTCTACATATTTTTGACGGTCTCTTGTTTGTGTTGTGCGCTGTGTGCTGAGATTTGGCGCGTTCTGCTAACAGCATCGCATGGTGACGTAATGGGCCGTCAAACAGGTTGCCCGAAATAACAAAATAACGCCAAAGACAGCAGACTTTTAGCCAGGTTAAGTCAAGTCAGCCCTTCCCACACAAATTAAATTTATTTGGAACACTTTTTTGTATCTTACTTTTAAAGAAGATGGAAAATAAACGCTTAAATAGAGAAATTCAAACCATTTCAAGGTGATATTTTTGTTGTCAACTTAAGTTTCTCTGGCAAAAAAAAAAAAAAAAAAAAAGGAAAACAAGTTGTAGGCGGTGTGCAGGTGACATTTGACACATTTTCCAGCATACATAATGGCTAGTTTTTCCGCTGAGTGTGGGCGAGTGGAGTTCATTGATGGGCGGCTGCCATTCATAGGCTTATAATTACAAAAAATAACAAAATGCTGTAGAACACACCATATGGTGTATACCATGGAAAAAGCAATTTTTCAAAGATCAACAAATTGATCATGCACATGCACCGCGCATTCACAATGACTGGCGACAGTGCCAATATAAATAAATCAGTTAATACTGAGGCCCACAAAATGTAGGCAAGCAATTTGTATTCGTTGTAAGGCAAACTCATTTTTAAACTGAAAGTTGTAAATGAATTTGCATAAAAACTTCCCAAGTTATTTGCATTCAAATGCGAAATTTAGTAGCAACTGACTGTTTTACAAATCGTTTGAAAAGTTTCTTAATATGATAGCTATGTCTTTGTTATTAACTATATTAATTAAGATTATTAAGAGCTCAAGTTCTTGGACAAGGAATAGCTTGGGATTTGTATTTCGAAAGTTTTTGAGAGCAACTTTTGAAAACTTTTCAATTTCATGTTCATTTATTTAAGGTAATTAGTTGCAGTATTTGCTGGAATTGCCGTACAATCTTGCCCAGATGGTTAAGATATGAATACGAAAAAGCACATCAAATTAGTGAAAAATAACACACACCCGATCATTTATCTAAAAATAAATCTAAAAAGTTGGATGCTGTGTGTGCTACGCCCAGCAGAGTCCGTCTATATCTAGGTATATATACACATGTATATATAGACCTGCATGTACAGATCTTTGTATACACTGCACAAAAACGGGGGCAAAACAGCTGAGACGTCAGTACGATTGCTTGGCCTTATTGATTTTTGCTATTTGGGTTTTTCTTATATATATATATGTATTTATTTTGTGAATGCACTTTTCACTGGTGCTTCATCACTTGAAAAAAAAATGTCAAAAACAAATTTCAGCGCGTCGCGTGTTGCGTTTTCATTATCTCTCTTTATTTATTTTGTTGGCAATTAGTGTAGTTCACTTTTATTTTTGTATTATTATTATTTGTTTTTTTTTTGTTGGTTGCTCTACCTCGGCAGCGAACGCAGCGAGATTTAAACCACGACTAGGGAGAGCGATCTAATGGCGCAAAATATGTGTAAGATACATCTTAGAGCAGCCATAGATACATAGACGCCAGATCGCCTACTCAATGGCGACTATGGAGACTCAGGAGAGCGGAAAACAACCTCAACGCTCTCTAACAACCGAACTGATAGCATAAGTTTATTTATTTATTATCTTATGTGCGAGCATCCCACTCAAAAAAAATGTTTAAAGGTGAGTGTTTCGTGTGGGAAGTCTGTAATTTCCGTTAGCAAATGTTTCGAACATTTTAAGTGTCATTTCGGTTGGCATATACGCATGAATGATCAGAGAAAAATAAGCTTTTTTTTGGATCTTAATCAGATTTTAAAAAACATCAGAAAACTTAAGAATTTAATTAAGAATTAAGAAATCTACAAGAAAAATATATAAGTACACTTTCAAAACATTTAATATGTAACGAGTATTTTGAATAGTTTTTTATTCTTTTTAATTTTGATATTGCAATCATTCATATTTTTATTTTTAAAGTATTAATTGGCTCTCCAACAATTATTTTTGAAAAAAGATTTGAAAACTGTTGTGCCCTTGCCCACATATAATTCATTTTCCCTCGAAACTAGAACACTGTACGAAAATAAAGTTCGCTCATTTATCCAGATGGTTTAAATTCGCAATCGCTAGATCTCGTTTCCTATTGTAATCCGACTATTCAAGCACTTTGCCGGCAATCCGAGGCAGAGCTAAATTAACACTGAGCCCTCCGAATTCCGCAGATATTTGCACACAAATAGCTACGTTTTGCTTTTCAATTACCATCGATTGAGTTTGCATACGCGAATGGATTTAGATTTTAAATTGAAATCGAATCCGGCGCCCGTTTAAATATCCGTTTCGTTCGGGAGCGCTCCGCACTCACATCAGCCAAGTTTCGTTTCGCGCGACCGAATGCATCCACTAGATTGCCGCAATCCAATCCAGCAGATACTTTTGCCGCCGAGTGTTGGGCAGTTGTGTATTTCAAAAATACACGTCCGCCAGCGATGCCGGACCGCTTGCGGATTTAAAAGTAAGCGCGAAAATACAAACTGAATTTTTCAAATAAATATAACGAACTTGTTTTAGGAAATGCATCACCACGAATCTAGAATGACTTAGTATTTATTTTTGTCTAAGTTATTTCATTTAAAAAGAAACTGAGAATATTTCACTTAAGTTAATTATTTCAAAAGTACCAAATTGTTCAAAAATAGTAAGGTCTTGAACCTGATTTATATAAAATATTTCAAATTTTACTTTTTGATGCGAAATGTAATTGACTTACTTTATTTTTATTAAATTAAATTTTAGTGACTCTAATTAACTTTTTATTTAAAAGCTGTTGGAACCAAATATTAATGTTTTACTGTTGCAGTACAGAATCGGGTCCGTGTTGGACCGTTTTCAAAATATATTAAGCCGCTCATGTAAGTGCGTGTCGAAAACTTGAATTTTTGTGCCTTACAGTGCAAATAAACGAGACATACATAATAGAAAACTTATATGTTGATCAAAAGAGCAGAAAATTGAAAATCGAATTTATAATTTGTACCACTAATCTGTGCGTTTGATTGTTAAGAAAATTAAAAATAAAAAAAATGCTATTAACAGTATTGAGAAGCGCTGCCAGACTTTCACCCCAAACGGGCGGTTACCAGACAGCCGGCAGATCAACTGTTTTTGTGGTATGTTTTAGGTAGGATGCTTAGACACTAGACCTGGTCACACTGGCAGATTACGCGACCGAAAATAAGTCTGCGTTTTCCGATTAAATTGTCTGGTTTCTTGTGAGGAAATCACCGACTTAGCCAGCCAAAATGATGCACAAGGTGGTCCGGCAGATGGCCCAACTGCGTTTGCAGGCGCCGCCGGGAGCAGTGCTCCTGAAAACGGGTGAATCCTCAAGCGCCATGCTGAGCCACACACAGTCGCCACCTGCCTTCCAAGTGAAATCCCTGCACACGGCAGCTTCGTCCGGATCCGGATTTCTGTGTGCCAAGTGGAACAAGTACAACTACGGACCCCAGAAATGGCTGCAGTACAATAAGACAGTCCATCCGCCGCAGGAAACGGACGAGGAGCCCCGGAAGGCGGTAAGACAATCGCCCACTTGCCTTGCTATTCAAATATAATACTCTACGAAATGCCCTTTCAGTACGTCTGCCATATGCGCAACAATATCAAATACAGTCCGGACAAGATGTGGTACATCGCCGCCTTCGTTCGCGGCATGTCCGTCGACGAGGCCCTGAAGCAACTGAACTTTGTGCTCAAAAAGGGAGCCACCGATGTCAAGGAGACCATTCTGGAGGCCCAGCAAATGGCCGTGGAGCGGCACAATGTGGAGTACAAGAGCAATCTGTGGATAGGTGAGAGTGGGACATCTAGAAGCTCAGTTGCAGCTAAAAACTAGGGATTCTCAGCAAAGGGGAAGGGATTGTTACAAAACTAGCAATTGCAGATTTTCTTAAGCTTTATCCTGCTAAATGCTTTGTGTTACTTTTATCATCTGTCATTGAATTTAAACTATTTTGTTGTTTTCCTAAAAGATTGTACTATTATTTATTAAGTTTAAGTTGCTTGATTATAAAAGGCTTTAGCATCTTGGAGGAAGCAGAAAATAAGCTAAAGCTTTACTTGACTTAGTAACATTTTCGTTTCAATTATTCTATGGAATACTCTTATAAGATTGATTAAATTGAAAAAAAGATTAGAATTAGAAGTAACATTTTTGCACATGTGCAATGTTAAATATTCTCTGAAATTTAAGTTATCTAAGAAATATTAACTTAAAAAAAATACTGCGAGAAGAAAACTTGATCAAACTGCAAAGTTGAACTAAATCTATAACACTTACTTACTAGTTATAGTCACATTTAATTTGATTATTATTTAAGTGATTAACTAAGTGGTATTTTCTTTACCTTACAGCGGAATCCTTTGTGGGGAAGGGACGCGTCTTCAAGGGCGTAAGGCGCCATGGCCGCGGGCGTTTCGGCAAGGTGGAGTACAAGCACTGCCACTATTTTGTGAGACTCGAGGAGGGTGAGCCGCCCCAGCACTACTACCAGGAGCCACAGACGCCGGAGCAGCAGTACGAGCACTGGCTGGAGCAGATGCGCAGCCGGAAGGTCATCAACTCCCTGTAGCCTTTCATATTACCAATCCACACTTTTCCAGTCCTCCTCTGCCATCGCGTCCCTACACATTAGGCATTTTTTGTTTTTAGAAGATTGTTTAATAAAAAAAAAAACAAAAGAAAATATATAATAAGTGGGTAATTAATTTATTTTTGTCTTGAATATTTTAAGGTCTTGCAAAGAACTTTAAATTCATTTAGGTTTACTTACTCTACAGAAAAACTAATTAATTTTGGTATTTTTAATTGAACTTTCTTAGCTTTTTAATCATTGGAAAACATAACACATATTCAAATAATGTGTTTTTAAGATTTGGCAACTGGTAGTTGGTATTTTAGCCTTAATTCCAATTTATATTTGCCAAAAAAAAAGTATTTGGGTTTTTAAGATGTTTGTAGGTTTATAAATAACAGGGTAGACAGGGAATGGGATTCTTATAAAACTTACAGTTTAGAAGAGTATTTTGGAGATTGGCATTTCCGCTCCTGGCGGCAAAAAAGAAAGTTCTTTCTACACAATCATGAACTAAGATAGAAATAAGGAAGGAAGGCTCTTAATTTGTTTTCTTGTAATTTTTAAGTCTTGCTGTAGATTTATTTAACAATTGCTTATGTGAAAAAGTTCACTTCTTGATCGTCTTGAACATATTTCTAATTGAAGAGTTTTCATTTACTTTAACAGAAAAACATTCCGGTGGCAAGAAGAGATGAAAGCTTGATTTCTTTTGGCTTCAAGTGTTTGATATTAAAATGTAAAAAGTATACCTTTGGTATATGGATAGCTTTACATTATGATCCAATGTATATATTTCTAGACTGAAAGATTCATTTCGGTTGGAATCATTATACATTTTACCTCTCTCTATTAATCTATTTGTCAGTGTTTTCCACATTGATTTCGATCTAACCTTCCTTCGCTTTTCCCTTATTATGAGGCTTGCCTTACTCTTGCTCCACTTCCTCTTCATCGTGCAGGGTCTGAGCCAGCAACTCCTCGATGGGATCCTCTTTCAGCGATTGGGTGACCTTCTCCAGGGCCAACGGCTGGCGTTCGCGCACCGCCTCCTCGTCATCCTTGTCCAATTGCAGGCAGGCCAGTTTGGACAGGCGGGAATGTTTGCTGCGCCCGGCATCGCGACGTCGCTTGCGGGGATTGGACTTAAGCAGTTCCTTGACCTTCAGCTGCTTCTTCTCCGTCTTCTTCTTGGTCTTGCCATCTTTGTGATCTCTGAGCAGATGTTTGGACAAGTTCTGGGCACTGCTGAAGCAGCGTCCGCAGTCGATGGCCTGGCACTCGAAACGCCTGCCCGAATGGGCGGTGAGCATGTGCTGGCGGAGATTCCTCAGATACGAGTAGCTTTTGCCGCAACCCTCCTCTGTGCAGGTGAACGCGGAGCATGAGGAGCTCTCCTTCTCCGCCTCCGCCTCCTTGTGCTTGGTCTCGATGTGTCGCTTCAGGTCGCTGGGCTTGTCATAGGCGCAATCGCAGCGCTCGCATTTGTGGCGCTGCCGGCCGTGCAAAGTGTCGCGACAGTGCTTTGTGTACAGAGACCACTTCTCGAACTTCTGGGGGCAGCCGGGGCACTCGTACTGCTTGCAGCTGGCCTCGTGGCTCTGGCACTGCCACTCCTGGTAGAATCCCCGCGAGCACTTGGCACAGCTAAACGGATACTCCTGCGTGTGCTCCCTGATCTCGTGCCGTTTCAGCTTGAGTTTCTGCGAAAACTTGGCGCTGCAATGCGAGCACGGATAGACGCGTGGACTCTCGTGCGTTTCGCGCATGTGACGCGTCATATTGCTGACCGAAATGAACATCTTGCTGCATTCCCCGAGTGAACATTTCACTGTTTTCTTGGCCGCCGCCTCCGGTCGCTCGTGGGTGCTCCTCAAGTGGCGCTTTAAGTGTGTCACTATGGAGTACGTTTTGTCGCAGCCCTCGTACGAACAGGCGTGCTTCTTCTGCAAGGATCATGGATTATTGACCATCTTATCTGCAAAGTTTATGATTTAACTTACAATCCCCGTATGATGATATTCATGGCGGTCCAACTGGTCCAGTCGCTTGAAGGTGGCATCGCATTTTGGCACACCGCAGGTGTATTTGGCCGAACCACCGCTATTGCGACGCTCGTGGCGCTGCTTGAACTCCTCCAGAACGGTTTCCATGTCGCTATCGCTGGCAATTTGTGTTCCAGGCGGCATTTTTGAAATAATTTTGACAAAAATTAGTTTCAAAACAAAATGTGACCTACTGGCCAGTGTTGGGCAAGGCCAAAAGGGTGCTAGTGATGGCACTAGGCACGCTTAGCAAGTGCAGCCACCACACACAGCAGGTACCTATTTTAGGTCTAAAGTGGCGGTATTTGAGCGCTGGCCAGCGCCGGTCACACCAAAACGAAAACGTCGCAAACACAAAGCGCAGAGAAAGAGGGAAAACAGAGAAACGGCGTAAAACAGAGGAGCATCAGTTGGGCAGCAAAGTAAAGAGCAGAAAATCGCTTGGGAAGATTGGAGAAGGAGATTGCTAACAGGATGAACAACGGATTCAGCACCGGCGAGGAGGACAGCCGCGGGCACACGGACCAGACCTGCTGCCTGATCGACGACATGGAGCGGTGTCGCAACCAAGCCGGCTACGCCAGCTACAGCAAGCGCATCCAGAAGACGGTGGCCCAGAAGCGGCTCAAGCTCAGCAGCGATCCGGCGGCGCAGCACATCTATATCTGCGACCACCACAAGGAGCGCATCCAGTCGGTGCGGACCAAGCGGCGCCGCAAGGACAGCGAGGACGACAGCAACGAGACAGACACGGACCTGCACGAGTTCCCCGATCTCTACCAGCTGGGCGTGAGCACGCTGCGTCGCTACAAGCGCCACTTCAAGGTCCAGACGCGGCAGGGCATGAAGCGGGCACAGCTGGCGGATGTGAGTTTACACCACAATATAGCAGTTCTATCTCAACATCTTTGGGATTCCCTTAAGCTACTAAGAATTCTGCAAGCAATTTGCCACTTGAATATAGCATTTAGCGTCAATAGAATCCGAGGGAATACAATCCGAATCACTTCTAAGTTTTTACTTGACCTGTAGTTGATTTAATAATTGTTTTTTGTGCCCTTAACTCATAATGCTGGCGATTATGAGTTTTTACAAGCTTGCAAAAATTTGAAACGTGGAGTTGATTACTCCATTAAAAATACTTCTGAACGATTAATAAGTTAAATGTCTTTAGCAATTTTCCTCAATTTAATGCGATTTTGTTTCTCTTTTGTTTGAGAGAAATAACTTTTAGTGAGTTAAGTCAGCAGATTCCAAGAAAAAACGATGACAAAATGTGTTGGTCTGATTCTATACAGTTTGCGAAGTTTAAAACAAAAACTTATTTATTAGCGTGAAAAGAAATTGCTTTGCTTATATATAAAAGGTCTTGTTTGTTTGCCAAACAATTGTAAATCTTGTAAGCTTGTAACTTCAAAGACTTTTGCATAGTATATACATTTTTCTAGAGAAAACATATGAAATTATAATAATTTAAAACGTTTTTCCTGTCTCAACCCCTTTCGCTTAGACCATTATGAAGCACTTCAAGACAATACCCATCAAGGAAAAGGAGATAATCACGTTCTTCGTCTACATGGTGAAGATGGGCTCGAATAAGCTGGACCAAAAGAACGGCCTTGGCAACGACACCACCTGAAGGCGCGTCGGCGGGCGGAGGGAGGAGGAGGACGTCGATGACGTCTACTCCTTCTAACGCTGGCCAACCGCCAATTAATACTTCTCACATTGTTGCTGCATTTGCTGGACGTCGGCATTGTTCACCCGTGAAAGGAAAAACGAAAATACTGATAGCGAAATTTCCTTCTTATCTCTAATCCCAAATCTACACCACCACTGCCCGAAATCCTTTCCTCGAACTCCCCAGAATAACAACATGTAAAAGAAAACGGCAATGAAAAAAAACGTAAGGAAAAAGGCAACTGGTGCTCCCAAAAAAATAGTTTAGCGCGATAAAAAGTAATCTTAACCTTAAGCAAAAAATTTACAAAACTTATTGTAGCCTTGGTCCGTTGTTAATAGCTCTTTATACACACATTACATTAAATAAACTATGTAAATTTACAAGAGAGTTAACAGAAAGCACACAACACTGAATCAAATAGCAATTCGTATTCGTATTCTTAGGCTTAAAGAAACGGCGACGCGAACGTTGTTCATTTAAGCGCTTGTATTATAAATCAAGTTATGTGGGGAGGGCTAGACAACAATAAACAAAAAAGAAAAAACACCAATCAACCTTTAATGAATCGAAGCACAATTAGTTTACAATAAAAAAAGTACATTAGCCAACACAATATCGCTGTAAATGAGTAAGTGAAATTAATCTGCAATATTAAAACATAAAAATAGTCTCGTTTGCCCAGGCGGGTTGAAAATATATTTAGAGCTCTAGTTTAAGCCTAACTAAGACGAACATCGTTTCCAAACATCAATTGGAATTCCACACTACACGATTTCTGTTAAAGCCTAGACTGATTTTAGCCATACATTTAAGCCTAAATAAAACTTAATAGAAAGCATTTTCACTTAACTACACGACTATCATATCGGCTAGATGACTTGCTTGGCTTCCTCCTCCGAGTCGCTGTGATCTGAAAGAGATTGAGGGCATTGTCAACTGGATTCTGGTATAATTTTTGGTTGCCCACGTACTTTGTCTCTTCGCCAGTTTCTTTTTGTTGGCCTTGCTTTTGCTGTGGTTTGGTTTACCCTTGCCTGCCTTCGACGTGGATGCCTCCGCGGGCATAGGCAGTTCCTGGGAGTCCTCATCCGGGGGCAGCCAACTGCTGGTGTCCATGGCGGTGTCTGTGGGTAGGTAAGCCAGACATGAATATGGCATTTTTTTCAATAGACCCACACACTCCAGAACTTTAGCTCACCTGTCTCCGGTTTGGATGGCTCTACCATTGCCTGAATCTCCTCGACCTCCGGCTTTGAAATGGATTTGTTATCTACCTCAATTTTGTCATTAAGCGACGCCTGCAGTTCCAGCTTTTGCTGGCCCATCAACTTGCTAAAGCTCAGCTTGTATGGCGTTTCTCCTATGAGAGCCGCCAGTCCCTGGATCAATCGACTGCCCTGCAACCGACGCTCTTCGTCCAGCGACAAGGCTTTGCGTATGAAATCTACCAGGGCCTTGGCCCGATTCGCCGCATTGCGGGCACATTGCATAATGGTCCGGACATTCGTTGGTGCAGTGCCTCCGGCATTCAGCGTGCACAACTCTTGGTACGAATTGAAGCTCAGGACAATCACCGAATCGGCGGCGTTCTCCTCGAGCAGCGTGGGATCCACAATTGGCTGGTTGCTGCTCTTGTAAATGCAATAGGTGACACTCACGGGATAGTGGAGGAAGAGCAGGGGAATGAATTCCCGCTCCTTTTCCGTATAAATACGCAGCTCATCGTCCGCAAACGTCACATCGGGTCGACGGAAGTGCATCAACGCAGCCAAGGTGGCTATGGTGCTGGCATCTGTAAAGAACAGAGTGGTTAATAGTTGATAATCATATCAATTATATCTCCCGGGTGAATTTACCATAAAGATTCCCGTCGTGATTGAGCACATTGATGTCCACGCGAATGCACCACACATGCTGCTCGGCAGCCACGCACAAGGACTCCAGGTCGACGCACCTGGAGCTGCGAAAGGTCCTCTCGAGCAGGGAGTTCAAGGTGAGGGATCGCTGCTCATGTGTGGTCTGCACTTCGTCTAAAAAAGCCACGCCGCCGAGGTTCACGTTCAGCTGGAGCTTGCCCTCGTTGGGCCGGGATGTGGTCGGTGCTCCCAGGTCGCAGGACACGTGGGTCAGGACCTTCGTATCGCCCAGGGACACCGCCACGGTGCCCCAATCCTCGCCGAAGGCCAGCTCCACATCGCGACACTCGTTGGAGCGCCGGCCGTCGAAGCGCTGGTTCTGCTTCACCGCCAACTGGACAAAGTTCCGCTCCGGCTTCGATTTGCCCGGTTCAAAAAGGTTGGAGTTCATAAACATCCTGGTTTTTTAAAGGATTTTCTTTGTTTTGGAATCAGATTGGCCGGCTTTTAAAAACGTGCAGACAACTAAGGCGGCGTTGCCACATCGTACAAAAAGTTATCAGCTCTGCAACTGGTTCCCACGGAACTGGAACTACTTTTTTGTTTTAATTTTTTTTTTCGTATGTTCAGTACAAAAATAGTTATTCAAGGTGAAACGGATGATATTTTTTTTTACATGGTTGTCATTTTACATTGTTTATTAACAGTTTTATTTTTGATATAATTTTTTAATTTAAGTCTTGAATCCAGCGATGAAGACTAGACAGCTGTTGTGGCAATGGCTACATCTCCGGTTGGGAGTAATTCTACTCCGGAGTGGTTCACAGCCCTTCTAGCAAATATTTAGGTCAAAAAATTAAATTAATTTTATTTATGAAGTCTTATTGTTATACATGCACATATGTCACACATATTATATCGCAAGAAAATTGCTCACTAGTTCACAAATGAACAAGGAACTAGAATTTCACAGAATTATAGATATAAATATTGAAGAAGGTATATATATGCATATTAGTTGAAATTGGTCCAGATCAACATTAAAGTTAATTTAAATTTTAAAACTTTAATTTTTAGAACTCAGCTTTCCTTACCTTAACTTTTGTAATCGATATTTTTAACTTACGGTCTCTTAGTATATTTTCATACTCCTAAACTCTTGGCTTGTTTTGCTACCATAAATATAGAAAAATACCGTAAAAGTAACATATGAAGGAATTGTCAACCTAGAAATTCGTCATATCAATATTTAAGCTTAATATTTTTAATATATATATATAAGAAATATTTTAAATTTAAAATCTGTGTTTTTATATGATAGATAGCAATTAAGTTGTCAATTTATTTTATTTATTATTTTGTAACTCCGTGAAACGTGACTGGTTCACAAGTTCAAAACTTTCTTCCGCACCTATTGAAATTTGAAGTGCAATATTTTTATAATAACTTGTCCTTTGCAATTTAATTTCTTCATTTTTAAATTAAGCATTGCTAGGCAGGCAACATCTTACTTTTTAAGAACCCTTCTTTCGTGACTGGTTCATCAGCTCAGAACTTGTTACCGAAAATCGAACTAGAATGCAAGCGTTCGTTTGACAGTTCGCGGTCATCTGGCATCGCTGTCGCTGAGTGTGAGTTCTTTTTTGTGCTGGTTTACAACATAAAAGTGCTGCTCGTTCATCGTGAGGAGAACAAATAAATTAAAATCATTTACAACCGGGCGGCCGGAGGAGCTCTCGGCTTAAAAGAACGGTCAAAACGGCGGATTACCAACTGATTTGCTGGTGATTCCAAAAGCAAAACCAAGAGTGGTCCAAAGTGCGTGTGTGTTGGTGCGATTCGCGTGTGTGCCAGTGTGTGTGCGTGTGTCGTCGTAGCAGCAGCAGCAGAAGAAGCAGCAGCAGAAAAGGAGGAGCAGAAGAAGAAGACCGTAGTCCAGGCATTTGCCGGAACGGGAAAGAACCCGTAACTTGGAGCACCTCGATTGCAGGATAGAGAGAGAGTGCGTCGCAGGAGAGAAATGCAACAACAACCAGAGTCGGGCGGTGAGGAGAGCTGGCTGGAGGAGCAGTGTCACCGCGAAATCCACGGTCAGCACGACGAGTTCGAACGGGAATATGTGCGTCAGCGGGACAACAACCTGAGCACCGTTTGGGGAGCATTCCAGGATTCGGCCACCGCCGTTGCCCAGCTGTACAGAGGTGAGATCCCGTTATCCCTTCCAAGGGCGTAGGCTTCTATGCTTTTTTTTTGTTAGTGTTCTTTGTGTTTCCATTCTATCCGTGTGTCTGCCTGTCTATTTGTGTGTGTGAGTATGTGTGTGCAGTCTCTCTTCAAAAATAGTTTTGGGCGAGGTATAAATAGAACAGCAAGAGGAAGAGCAAGAAGAAGAGGCAGCAGCCCGGCTTTCACGGAAATGCAACTCCCCTTCTCGCTCTTTCCCTATACTACGCATTATCAAAATGCAGAAAGGGCTCTAGTGTTGTTGTTTTGGTTTGGAAAGGGGGGGGAGACGCAATAGAACAAACAGGGAGCAAAAGAGAGAGAGGACTAGCAAAGAGTGAGATGGCGAGAGTGGCAAGTGCAATGGCAATGGAATAGGGAGAGAAGGGCAGAGCGTCGCCTTAAAGAATTTTTATTCCCCTAATTTGTTGTTGTTGCCTGTTTGTTGTTGTTGATATCATTAATCAACATGTGCGTGCAGACTCATCTATGTGTGTGTGTGTGGGTCGAACAGCTGTTTTGCTTTCATCATTGTTTCGGATGGCGAAAAAAAGGGGAAATAAGTGAAAGATTAATCTCGCTCGCTCTTTGCTTTACCATTGTTGTTTTTATTTCACTCACAACAACTTTTTCGAGAGCCTATCGTCATCCCTCTTGCACCGCTGTCTTCCTCTACCTCCGGATCGATAAGGGTTTTTCTTTCTCTCGTCCGTTTTCGTCCTTTCGTGCAGCAGGTGTGCAAGGAGCAGGGGCAATAGAAAGAGATTAAGAGAAAGAAGACGATCGACAGGTCGGGCATGTTTCTTTTTACTGTTCCACCTAAAAATTGCTTTTGCAAGGATCTTAGTTCCGTAATTTTCCCATTTCTCTTCGTAGCAAATGGTTAAGCCAGGGATGAGTTTTTTAAATGGTATACCCACCAAAATGTCGCAATTAATATTATTTCGTTTGCCTTTGCAAAACTGAAATTTTCATTACCCATTCAAATATTGCGTTAGATTCGAAATAATTGTTTTATAAAATATGGTATTCAATTTCATATTCAAAATTTTGTATCGTTGCCGATATTGGATAAACATGATTTTCCAAGTCAAAATCTGGAAACCATAAAAAAAAAATGTAATTTTAAATTTCTGTAAATCACCCATAAAAAAAGAACAGTATATATTAGGAAAGGGTAATTAAGGGTATTTAAATATTGAGATAATTTTAATTATTGCATTTAAAAATTTTTAAGTTTATGATTAAATACGTTTTTCCGTTAAAAGAAAATTGTTATTTTTTTCGGATTAAAAAATCTCGGTAATTATAATATCTAGATTTGCCTAATGCGGTATAACAACACACCTAGGAATCAATCATACACGTAGCATCAAATGCATCAAAACTTTTAGCCATTCTTAACACAATTAGGAACCTATTTATTTATGCGTTTAATTATTTCTTGCAGAGCGCTCATCGAACACATTTCCCTCAGACACAGGCGCCCTTTGGCTGCCCTTCCAGACCGCAGCTGGCACTGTGACAACACTCTACAAAGGTGCGTTCAAATAGTCCTTTTAATATAAGCATGCATCACTAATGTACATCCTCCGATCGCTCCCAGAATCATGTGATGGTCTCAAACGCACCAGCGACGCTGCCATTCAGTGCGGCTACCAAAGACGCACACGCGAATTGGCCGATTGGGCGCGCAGCAAAAAACGCCGGATGATACGGCGCGAGGATCTGTTGGCCTATCTGGCCGGAAAGCCCCTACCGCCATCCAACTCAAATCCACATTCCAATCGTCGGTGAGTCCCCGTAGTAATTTTTCCCGAACAACCCCCATTAAAATGGATTCTATCTCTTTGTTCTCCGCAGCTCACCGAAGCCAGAGCATCACCACCAGAGCGGTAGCGGTGGCTCTGGCCTGGGATTTCACAGCTCGGGACTGGGCTTGTCCGGTGGTCCGCCCACAGTCGCCGGCGGACATCTGTTGTCCACCGGAGCAGCTGGCGGCCGGCAAGAGGGAACGGGCGGTGCCCCCGGCGGCGGTATCGGCGATGATTTGCACACCTTTAAGGAGGCCTTGGTTCTGCGTCCACGGTTAGTCGGACAGTTTTCCAGGCATCCCATCCTTAATATCCTTATTGAAATCTACTGAGAGGAATATAATTTTTCTTGATGGCAAATTTTTTCTTTTGCATTATAAAATGCATTTAAGACAAAAAACTTTAGTTTAGCATTCGCATCAGGAAACATTTAAATACCTTTTTAAGCAACAGCATTGAAAACTAGTTTCATCAATCTTACCAAAATGTTAATGCTTACATATATGGATAACCAATAGTACAAAAGTAATACAATAAGTTGTACAACAATGGAAAAAAGCGAATTCAAGTAGAGGTTTTTTTGAAAGTCTTTCAATTTTATTGAGGCGATATTTTTAACTTGAGTTTATTAATTCACAACTTCATTGCTAACTTAAAATTGAATTAAGTCCGAATTTTAAGCAAAAGTCAAATTTGAACACGACCTTGTGCATTCCATTCAATGTTTATAACTATCAGATCGGCAGAATCGTGGTAGAATCCTTCATGGCAATAACATTTATTATTTTAAGTTTTTTTTACACTCACAAATGCTTGTCAAATGTTAAAAAAAGGACCTAGGTATCGTCAGCTGTCTATTCAAGCATATCCTAAACATATTTACTAATGCAGTTTTTGTATATTTCAGTGGCCCGGAACTATTTGCATTTGTTGCCAACGAAATAGCACGCCATTGCAAGCGTCCCGGCAGTCCCATAGACGACAAAATGGACATTTGCCACTACAGTAGTAAACGCCAGCGCTTTATGTAATCCAACACCAATCGCAGTCCCAGCCCAAAGCTAAGCTCCCCCGGTCATCAAAACACAAACCCTACTCTACCTTTTGGTATCAAAAAAGAAGACAATGCGCGGAAATTGAAAGAACGGCCTATTGGAAGTATAAATTATAAGAACCATAAAGTGTAAATTTATATTTAGTTTTTCGGCATGATATTTGCCTACCATTTATTATAGAAATATTTTTTTTTTTATAAAAAATTCCTTTCCTCCCACTCCTTGCACCGACATACAGCAAATGTACGTAAAACACACAAAAATCACACATATATAAGGTTAAGTTATGTTTTAGTTGATAGCACTTAAGTGAAAAGTCATGCTGATAGTGATGACAGCAATAGATGTTTATGTTGATAAAGATAATGCCAATATAAGGCATTATTACACAAACTGTTGATCATTGTCATCATGCATTACAAGAAACGGAGAGAGGAGTTTAGGAGTACGATATCTGTTATATGCCAGCTGTGCGTCTGAATTAAAATTAAGCGAAACAGTAAAAGTGAAAGCTATTGTAAAATGAATAACCCTTGTTTGGCGTTATGCAAACCACAAATGAAGCTGTGTAAATAACAAAACTAAGAGACACCACAAGTAAACCGAGACAGAAATATAATGTTACATATATATACTATTTATATATGCTACTGTATACCGCCTATCCCGCCTCATTTATCCCAATTTCCGAATTCCAATACAGCTCAAGATGCTATGCATATGTGGTGTCTTCCCCCCGAAACAGAAAACAAAACTCCACCTAACAAAGTCTAAACTAAAACAATGAAAATATACCCGTAACTGATGGAGGAAGGAGAAAGCGGAAAAATAAAACGATGATCTACATGTTGCTATTGATTGGCTCGATGTCTGGTAAATAAATTCCTTTAAAGATGATCTTCGGAACAGATCCAAGTATGACTAGAGAAGTCGAGCCTGTCAAAGCAATGGTCAGATCGGGTCAAAAAGGTCGCTAATACCCAAACAAAAACCATGATACATAATCTGTGGTGATTGTAACTTCAAGCTAGCCAGGTTATACCATATACACAACATCTATTTATACATATAGCTATGTATATGAATAGCATACGATGATGTAATATTGATCCATGTAGTTCGGCATACCTATGTAATAATGAACAATCCAAAAGCAGCAAATTACTAAAGCGAAATGTAGAAGAAGCTGGAAGCTGGCTAAATTAATTGTATATCGACGCGAAGTCTAGCGGCAGTCGAAAGTCGGAAATCGAAGTCCTATGAAAATAATGCGTTGTAATTATATGTACTAAAACCTAAAGAATTATTTAAAAAAAAAATCAATAAGAAAATCTAAAAAAAAAACATCATTAAAAAGAAACAACCTACAAAAAAACCGAATGCAAAATTGTAAGTTAAATAAAACATATGAAAAAAAAGAAAAATCAATGAAAAATTTGGTTTTTATTTAGAAAGGGGAAGTTAATATTAATATTAATATTAAATATCATGCTTTCTGCATTGATATAAAAAGACTCAATTTCCATGCGATCTTTAACTAAATATTTAAAATATTTGCAATTTTTAGACTAAAAGTTAATAAATCTACTGAACAATTTCAGCCAAAATCTACACGCAGACCAATATTATTAAGATAAAGCTTAGTTTTTTTCAACGTCCAATCCACTTTTACCAATGAAATAAATAGGCTAATCAAATTTACATCGAAATTCATTGCTATTTTTATTTCGTATTTCATTAATATTAATTACATTTTGTATATATCTTATGTGTGTGTATATATATATATATATATATATATATAATTTTATTTCCATATAATTTATGTTTCGTTTTGTTGATTTTGCTGACTGCTCAAAGCTGGCAAATATGTTCGTTTCGAAGGTTATCTCAAGTGAGCTACGGAAATAAAACGGGAGCCGCAAAGTAAAAATACCTGTCTAGCAGCTCTGTGGTTTCCACCGTTAACGCAAATCTATGGAAACAGCACGTTTCACATCTATAAGGCAGGTCTTAAATGTGAAAAATAGGAATCCATACTGTCGAAGGGTTTTTTTTTATATTGAAAAGAATATATTTGAACACACTTTGTTTTAAACACCGATTTTAAAATGTCGATATAAGAACGGAAAATAATTGATCTTTCCCTTTGCATATGATTAAAAATTACCCACAACATAAAATATAACAAGTCAGATTTAAAACATTACGAAGCCCGCTGTCTCCACTAGATTAGTGCTGGGGTTTCACATAGATATACAGTAGATAAAGCGATGAAAGTGTGTGCCAGATGCAGCTGTAATTATAAACATTTATTGAACAAATAGAACTCGTTATTTTATTTTTTTAGATTTTCGATTTTTGATCATCTTTCAACAGCAAAAGATACAAGAGGCCGGAACACAGTGTTTCGTCTAGTCGCAGGATATTGATTTGGGGTGGGAAATCGATTTCTAAAACAACAATTCAGAGTTAGCAAGATTTCCTTCTATACAATTATGTGGTTTATTAAATACATATGGATATTTCTTCATATTGTATATTATATATAATTCATTTGATTTACTTAATTGCTATGCATGTGTGTGCCACTTTTAAACAAAAAAATTTATAAATATTGCCTTGTTCTCGATTGCGTTTCTTTCAAATTTGGTGAAATCGAATTAAATGAAATTTGAAAACATTAGTATCGATATTATCGATTATGGATTATCAATAGTCAATTGTGGGTGTTTTGGAGTTTCTTTTTTTAACCATTGAATCATTTAATTTCCAAATGAGGCGCGCGTATTAACATAGTAATCGGATAACAAATATCAATCAATGGCAAAGCGTTTTTAACTTTCTGAATTCTATTAAATTAATTTCAATTTCACACAATTTGATTGATGTCAAAAACGGCAACAGGATGATAGATCTGTATAATTGGTTTTATTCCATATAAGGTAGGTTGAAACAAGTTGATCAGGGAGAATTTAGTAGAGTAGAGTTAACAATAAATTAGATTGGTATGTAATGCGTCCTATCTCTCATCTGCGGAATGTCCTTTTACGTGTGTGTATGCTGTGTGTAAGTACTCAAACTTTGAATATTTCACTTTAGTTTAGTGTTTGCAGTGTTCGTGTTCGTGTATAACTTGATTTAAACTTAATTTGCATTTTTAGTTGCATTATCTCGACGTTAACAAATTACATTTTAGAATAATTTCCATACAAATTATTGTTATCATCATTTATACAATTAACAACCAGGCTAAATAGTTTGCTACAAATCCCCACTCACTGAGAACTCGGCCCGCTTTCACCTTTCACCTCGAATTAGAGCGAGAGGCAAAGAGAGGACGAGTGGTGGGCGGGGAAACTAATACAAAATTTCAATTTAATTAAAAAACTTTAACTTTAACGCGTGACGCCTTTGCTGAATGTTCTGTTCAATCTTTTGGTCGTATTCAAAACGAAAATAATTCGAATAACTTGCTTGAAAGAGGTAATTAAAAAAAAACATCTGTAGAATCTTAAAACATAAAGTTTGGGGGGTAGAAGCGCAGCAGCAGCAGGAACAGGAGGATGTTTATCTAGAACTGCACCCAGTTGGCGTTGGCCGAGTTCTGTTGTCCTTGGTTGCCACTGCAAAAAAGGATTAATTTTAATTTTTTTATTATAATATAAAAGTTCTTTTTAATTATTTTATAATTTGTAAATAAACGTCGTTAGTAAAAATACATTTCTATATTCTACTCACCCGGCGGATGCGTAGTCGGTCCATTCGGATCCTCCAGCGGCGGGTCTGTGGGCGGGCGAGACGCCGGGACTTTGCCGTACCGTCGTGGCTGCGGCGGCGGCCGGTGGTGGAGCGATCTTGCCGAGGCCACCCGGCGGCGGTGGCAGAACGCCCGAGGAGCCCTTGTTCTTGCCAGTGCGCGAGGGTCCATCGGAGCCATCCTTTTTCTGAAATGTAAAAGAGTACAAAAGTCTATTTTAAGTCCAAACATAAATCAGAGCGATTTCCATTGAATAAGTTAAGATTAGATAGATTACAAGTCAGCCGAACGTTGTCTTATCTTATCAGTTTTACTTCAAATGAAATAAAAAAAAAACATCAAATTGTAAGCCACAAGATCATCCCATTTCTGCAGTTCTAAAAAGCTGATTTAACAAAATGCGAGGTATGCGAAAAGCTGATTTAACAAAAAGCGAGGTATGCGAAAAAGACAGATGGCTCTTAAAATGAGAGATTGGATTGCAAAGAGATAGACGACTCCGTTGAACTAATTATGTCCAACAATGAAACTTATTTACTTTAAACATTCACATGAGTAAGATGTAATAACATTTTGAGATTCCGATTGCTAGGTATAAGACTTTAAAAGCAGTTTTAAAATCAGTTATATATTCTAACAATTTTAAGATGAAATTGTGTTGCCAACCATTCGGAAACTATGAGCTTAAAAAAATTCAATTTATAGGGGGTCGCCTGTATATTTTCAAATTAAATTAAAAGCAGTTTGAACCATGTTTGTAACCAGAAAAAACTGATTTCTATAAAAAAAATTGTATGTCGCAATTTGTCGAAAAACAACACTTAGTAATTTTCAGGAAAAATAAATAGTTTATAAACTGATTTTATAAGCTAGCTTAGCCCACCGTTATCCTCATGTTGATCTTGATGGTCTCGCCCTCCTTAAATCCCAGATCCAGCTCCTGCTTGGGCTCCGTTTTCTCCTTTTCGATCTGCTCCTGGTTCTTCACCCACTTAAAGTGATCCTGCAGCGCCACATTCAGATCGAACGAGTCCGACCGATCCCCGAATCCCAGGCCAAGGAACGCCGATCTTCCATTATCGTCCTGTACCCGAATGACGAAGTACCGCGAGCTGTCCGATACCGCCTCGATGGCCACGCCGGGATATGTGTCGATGGGGCAGTTGGCGAACAGGGCGCCACTGGTCTTGTCCTCCAGCTTCAGGACGACGGTGGTGCCCTTGGCCACCAATCGCATCCTGCCCGTCCATGTTGGCTCCTTTAGATTCCAGTCTGCTGCCCTGTAAATTTTAAAAAATGACAGTATATCCATTAAAAAAATATTATTATGCTAATTACTTTCATAACGTGGGTCAAAAAATATTATAGAAAGTGAAAGAAATGTGCCTTATCTGTTTGTCAGAAGGCAAACAATAATATTATTTATGAAGTTATCTGGTCGAAATTCCATTTTGCGGCTCGCAGCATTTGATTCGGAAAAGCAGATTTAAGGTTCACTTGGGTGAATAATAATAATAAACTGAATCTAATCTTGAAATGGGTGAAGCCAATTTAAATACATTTTAGTGTAACGATGATATTGAGAATCTGATAATACAAACAAATTACTCTACATTGCTAAAGACGCTGTAGAAATAATCGGTTTTTAGTCGAATATATTATACTGAAAGATATATGCAATATATTATAATATAATCAACTGGTAGAATGTGGTTCTTATAAATTATTTCTCCAGACTGGGGTTTACAAGGGTTTTAGAGGAATTTACTTCTATTTATACTCCCAATATTTGAGATATTTCGTTAATTTATGTTATTTGCTCACCTGAGCGCACTTAACTGTGAAATAAACAACAACAAAAGGAAAACAAAGAGAGCAGAAATAGCAACAATTACACACACGCAGGCAGAGCTTTTTCTTTTTCACTTTTTTTTTTTTTTGGATACGTGTAAGTGAAAATGTTCAACAACATTAATTGCATGGCAAAGAAAATCAATTGGAATTGAACTTCAGTGAAACAACAACAACAACAACAGCAGGGGTGCTTTAACCTTGACTAAAACACATAATTAATGCATTCTCACGCCCCCAAACAAACACACACGATATATGCATAATTATATATATATATGTACGCACACGAGTGCAATGCGGGGGCGTCCAAATGCACGAAAAACTTTCAATTTTTGGACCAAAAGAAAGGGGCGAAAAAAAGTAGTCACCTTTTTTTCGTTCCGATTTGGGAACTCACCTATAGCCTCGATTGCTCGCGCGCGGCGGTATTTTGTAGATAAACACCTCCGGCTTCACGATCAGCACACTTTCGTATTCCATATTTTTCAAAATTCAACTATTTTTGATTTTGTTTATTATCTGATTTTTGCCAAGTGTTTTTTTTAAGCTTTTTAGCCAGTGTGACCGCCGCGCGACAGCTGGATTATACCGTGTTGACCGTCAAAAATATACTTAAATTTACTTTTCTAAAACTGACCTAAAAAATATTTCTTTCTGGACAATTTAAAATTTAAAAAATATCAGACCATTTTCAATAAACAAATTCCACTAGAATTTTTATACTTTCAGCTCTTTTTTGGTGTATTTATATCGTAATTATGTAAATTAAATTATATTTATCTTAAAAATTTAAATAGTATATCTACAAAATTTAATTAAAATTGTAATAAATAAATAAATATATATAATTAAGTTAATAAATAATTTAGTCAAAATATAATGAAATTTGCGCTTTTAATTCTTGAATTTAGTATATTTCTGGGGGGATATTTGAATGGTGTTGCCACGGGCACATTGGCTCAAATGGCGATGAACAACCGAGTCCGAATTGTTGTGGTTGGGGATTCGGGTAAATAGTAGCCACGACCACTTTACCGGGCCACTAATCCCTCCGAGAATTTCGCCCCTAGGTGTGGGCAAAACGTGCCTGACGCACCTGATCGCCCACAACGAGTCGCTGGTCCGACCTGGCTGGACGGTAGGCTGCAACATCCAGGTGAAGATCCATGAGTTCAAGGAGGGCACCGCCCGCCAATGCCCCTATTTTGTGGAGCTCTTCGACGTCGGCGGGTCGCTGAGCCACAAGAACACGCGCAGCGTCTTTTACACGGGCGTCCATGGCATTATCCTGGTGCACGACCTCACCAATGGCAAGTCGCAGGAGCAGCTGCTCGACTGGCTCTACGAGATCGTCAACAAGGAGGGCAAGGACACGTACAAGTCGCGCGGCAACTCCCTGCCCCCATCGCCCACCCCGCTGGGCAGCTTCTCTTGCTCGAACACCTCGGCCACGGACGGCCACGTCCGCTTCGACATGGAGGAGTTCCTAGGCGCCACGCAGACGCCCATCCTGGTGATGGGCACCAAGCTGGACCTCATCGACGAGAAGCGCCAGCCCAAGACGGCGGTGAAGAAGGCGGGCGGCATAGGTGCGTCTATCTTTCTTACATCCATCGGTTAAATTAAGATTAGTGAGCCCTCTGTTCACCCATAGCCGACAAATGTGGCGCCGAGGAGATCTGGCTAAATTGTCGTGACACTCGTAGTCTGGCCGCCGGAACTACCGATGCCGTGAAACTATCCCGCTTCTTCGACTGCGTCATTGAGAAACGCGAGTCCCTGGGCGCCACTAGCAGCCTTGCATTTGGAATGGGCGGCTTCATCGCCGGCAGTCCGCCGGACAGGCGGCGTTACGGTCCGACCAGCGGCAAACTGGAACCCAGTTCCGTTCCTCTTCTGGAGACCAACGACCTCAAGTGATGAATGCATTCAAAGTTAGCTCTAAGTCAGGTTGTATATAGTTATATTGTGCGAGAGTCATTAAAACTTCAATTCTGTATAAATCTCTCTCACCCTTAAAAACTATTTTATTTGTCAGACGTTCAGTTTATGTATCAAATCAAAACTTACATTAAAAAGTTAATTATATCTAATTGAGCTTTATTTTAATTGTTAATTTTAGAAACATGTTTTACTCCGGTTTGGATTTTGTAAATGCCTCAATGTTTTACATATCCATTGGTAGTTTATAAACAAATGCTATGCTCCAGCTTTTACGTTTCAAATACATTTAATAATCTTGGCTTATTCATCCTGTCTGGAGAAGATTACGATACCAGTCAGGCAGTATTTGGTGCTCCGGGCCGCGCAACACTTCGTAGTAGGCACGCCGCTCCCGGAAATCCACCTGTACCACGGCAAACGGATCGTCAATGGCCACCAGCAGCTCTTTCAGCTGGCGCAGGAACTGCTCCAGGAACCAGGCCATGGCTGACGGATTCCACGGCTTGCTGCGGGCCAGTGTGCGAACATCGATCTCCTCGATCTTCTGCACCAGGCCTTTGGCGTCCCGCAGTCCCGCGAAGATAGTTTGGATGTTCACCAGGAACGACTGACTCCACCAGTTGGCCGATTTGTAATGCTCAAAGCTGCGCATTTGGTTATGGTTCATGTTGTAGGCGCTGGTCTTCAGTTCCACGAATTTCAGGGAGTCCAGCACCGCGGGATCTTTAAAGTCACTGAAAGGGACAACGAAAATAACGATTTAAGGTGGACACTTTCAAGGTATATAGTCATATAAGGATTTGAGCAGATAAATTGGCCAAATCTATGTAATTAACTGAAAAAATTTCACAAAATTCTGTAAAACTACTACACATAACTATTGCTACTGCTTAAGTTTTCCTATTTAACTAGAGTAGAAAAAAGCTAGACTTGTGATGGCAAATACAGTTGCGGTCAAAATAATAGTAGTTCTCTAGCTTATATAAATAGCAATCAAAAATAGTTTGGAAGCAACTTTGTATGTTTTTGAATCAACTTGGTTTATTTTCGTGAAGCTTATACTATAATCTTAATGGGACAAATATATAAAACCAATTCATAGGTATATATAAAAAAGGTTTTTAAAATTATAATTTTAAAAATAGTGCAGATAATAAAAAATATTTTTATTCCAAAGAAAAGTCCATATAAACGAGGATTTATTGTTATTGTTAGTTTTAATTTTCATTAGATAATATCAAGATAATATTAAGTGTTTTAATTTTGATTAATTAAAGTTTTAAAATACTTTAGATTATCAAATTCCTTAGCTGTGAAATACTCACACTGGCTCCTGGCTAACAACGCAGTCCAATTCGGCGCCGTATAGGAGCTTCAATCCGGCCAGCTGACCACGGAACATGCCCATGAACTCCTCCGCCTCGTTGACCGGCTCATTGGTCACCGGCTTGCCCCCCGGCTGGGCACTTGTGACGCACTGCTCAAACTTGAAGCCCCAGGAGCACATGTTCAGCTGGGCCTCCGTCATGTTCTCGTTTTCCAGGCGCTGCTCCTCCGTATCCTCCTTGGCCAGGTAGATGTTGCCGTTGAGGAGCGTCGCCTTGATGCGAAACACCCGTTTCCACTCGTACTGCATGCACATGATCTGCCGCAGAATGCCGCGCAACGTGATGAAGTCCGTCTGGAGGCCCAGACTGCCCGGTTGGGACGGCCGCTTGCGAAGCAGCTGCTCCTTGTGCCGCTGAATGTAGAGCAGCACGAATTCCAGATCCTTGGTCGCGTGGTCCGTCGGCTTGCGGATCACGTTCTCAATGCCCGCATTCAGATCGATGGGCAGTCGGGGCCAGGGTGGCTCCATCAAGTAGCTGGCGCCACTGGCGTCGTCCACATAATCCCGGCGAGCGTCGATGCTGCAGACGCCGATGCATTCCGGCCGGCTCATCGCCGGAAACGGGCGATCGTATCGGGCTCCGTGCCTGTGCTGCTGCCAGGGCAGATTGATGTAGCCCTTGTTTCCGGCCATTTTCTGCGGTACCGCCAAGTCCTGTCTCAATTCCTGAAAAAGGGAGTTCCACACTTCAAACCCAACAATTCAGTATGAACGCTGCGCGGTCGTTAAAATTTGCCATTAAAAATATACTAAATAAAAAAAAGCTTTGTGGTGTTGATTCTCTGCAACGACTTTACTTTTTAAAAGTAATACACTCCAAAAACAAAAGCTTGGTTATTAAAATTCAAGACAATACGCCAATATTCTCTTATGGTTTAAGGAGAAATCTTCATTTGAACATGTAAAATTGGTATGTTTCAATAACTGTTATATTTGGTTAAAAATAATTATCTAGTAAGTCGAAATTCTATTTAGATAACTTCAGGTATGGTTTTGTTTTTATAAAAAAATCCGTTATTATATTTTTACCCATTACGAAAGCATATTTTATAAGTATACAAAATAAAAGGTTTTGATGATTCCGGCCAAAAAATATAATATATTACCTATAGCAGGTAGAATTGATGATTTTTCATAAGGATTTATATAAAAAAAATTGTTATTATAAATTGTTTATCTAATAGCCTGATTCCATTGCGGCATTAGTGAACTTTTTAAGAGAAAATAGAGTCTGCATATATATATATATATATATATATATATATGTATATATATTGCTAAAATAGTTGGACAAACTGTTATTTTACAGTTATGTGTACGAATTCCCGTTCTTCTTACCCATTTTAAGTAGCCGAAAGTATATTTAACGAGCGACGGTCACACTGGCACACACAAACCCAAATGCAGTTTGTTTATTATCTAGTTTGTATTTGCATTTATTTGGATTAAAAAAAACGTGACTGGCAAATGAAGCATCTCCTGGAGGATCCTTTAATCCTGGCCAACCTTCAGGTGCTGCCCAAGAAGTCCGATTTCGCCGAGGATGGCCATGAGACGGCCGAGAATCCAGCAGAGAAATCCCCGCCTGTTGAGCAACTGCCGGATTCTGGGGAGGATTTGCAACAGAACAAGGATACCCTTTGCCAGTTGGCCTGCAGCCTGCACAAGCTGTCCAAGGATGATCATATAGTAATCGACCGGTGGGTTAAAACGCCCTCAATTGCTTGGCTTGACCCACTTACGCTGTGATTACTTTTTAGCAAGCGCAATCAAGTGATTCGCACGGATGCGGTGACCCAGCAGATGACCATTTATCGCTGCCTGGATCCTGTCGGCATGGGCATGCGTCCGCCAATGCCGGAAAATGTCAAATGTCCGCCGCCCAAAGTGGGAAGACCAGTGAAAAGAGCCAGTTCAGCAATGGCGACAGCGCCTGCAGCCAAAAAGCCGCCAATGGTAAAAGAACAACCTGCTCCCTGCTCCAATCCCGACGTCCTGCGCACTCGTTCCGGCCGACAGGTGCGCGGCTCCATGGCCCAGCCAGCTCCCGTGACCAATAACCCTGCCCGCCAGGAGCCCACTTCCGCTCAGATGCTGGAGATGCTGGTGGCAGACTTGCGGGACAAGGACTACCGGGCACCCAGCATGCCAGCGCCGAAGGGCGATAGCAGCCAGGAGATTGCTACAACGCCCACGCCACGTGCCGTGCCCAAGAATGCCGTTTGCCCTGGCTGTGGAAAGATCTTCTTGGGCCGCCGACTGCAGCGGCACTTTGTTAAATTCCCAGAGCACATGTCACATCCTAGCGGGCAATCAGCAGGAGCAGGATCAGGAGGAGGAGCAGTACCAGTAGCAGTAGCTCCTCCCGCTGCCCCCTCGCTCTTTGGCCTTCTGACCGCCCAACTGCAGCGGCATTCGCACCTCAGCGAGGAGCAGCGCTCCGATCTCTTCCTGAACGAACTGAACGACTTTGTGGAGCAGCTACAGTTGCGCAGCCAGCGTCTCATAAGGAATACCTCAGGACTGCACTTTGTTAATGCCCGAATGGCACGCGTGTTGGGCATACCAGAGGGTCAGTATGCCCTGGACATGTCCGCCATGGAATCTCCGCAGGCTCCCACGCCCGAGCCCGAAAGCGCAGCTCTTGTTGCCGGCGGCGACGGCGGAGGAGCTCACAATTTGGTGGTCTACGCCGAGTTGAGCATGTCGCTGGACGATCCGCTCACAGACGAGGCGGCACAGCGTCTGAATCTGTCAGCGGGCGGGCAGCTCCATCCGCCGTCGGAGGAGAGCCTCCTCAGGAATGTCAGCGATCTCATGCAGCCCCCGGTGGCAGCTGCTCCTCCGACCGTAAATCATGGCTACGATCATGCCAGCGACAACGCCGTGGAGGCCCTAACCATGAAGGAAACGCCCAACACGGAGGCCATTCTCGATCTCAACGTGGACTTCTTCCAGTTCAACCCGAATTAGTTAGGAAGTAAGATTTTTACGATTTTATCTTCACAAATGAAGCAATTTTGGGGACTTGGGAATTCATGTAAAACATTTCAATGATTATTTTTATACCGCAAATAATGGTTTTATAGAACAAAACATCTATTCAAACACAAAACATGAAGTTATCTGAATTTGTTGATCTTAAAACAGGAAAAATATGAAGAATTTTTGATTTAAGCAAGTGTTGCTTCGTTTATGCTGAAGCAATTGTGAATATTTAAACGTAGATATTTTAATTTTGTATTCCCCTTTCTGAAAGGAGTAAAAAATGCTTGGAAATTTACTATGTAAATATATAAATAAGAGACGAATACTATTTTTGTATGTCTACTGTTGTCAGGAGAAGAGACACTTTTTTAAGAAATATTGAAACTGTATAATTGAAAATGGATCTTCCAGAAGACCGCCTCCTATTAATTAATTTTATACGCACGTACAATTAATGGAAATCAAAGTATCTTACAATTAATACACCAATGTGAATGGACGAGTGGCTAGAAATGCCCTGGTTTATTGAAATTATTTATGAAGTACTTAACTTGGCTCACGACAGATGCCCATTAAATGAATTTTGCCACCTTGAGTTTCGAAATGAATGCGTTATTATTTGGCAGAACATTTGCTAGTGATAAATATCTTTTGCCGTGTGGCTTTATATTTGTGATTACTACACAGCAATTTGTGGGCTAATAAATTACTTGTATCAACAATGTTGTTATCCAAATTGTAAATTTAACGAATATGATAAATGGGATTTTACTTCTTCCGTATAGATTTTGAATAGATTTTGAATTTTTTCTTCCAATACCTATTCATAAATGTCCATGTCTTTTTGAAGTGATGACCGTGCGTGTATCATTATTTACTAACAAGTGTTATCGTATTTTCTGGCCAACTGCTTTAATTTCGACATTTGCGGATTGCAGTGGAGGGCTAAAATCAATTTGGCAGTTATCACTGCAAATGGACGACCGTGTTTGCCCTGGGTCAATATGATTTGAGCTGATGACCGCAATGGAATTGCAATTGCAATCGCAAGTGCTAGTGCAGTTAGCAGTGACCTATAAATACTGCCGATCCGCAGCAGTAGGGATACAGTGCATCATGAGGAAGTTGGCGGACAGCAGGCGACGACACAGTGGCTCCTCGTTGTGGAAAAAGGATTCCGAATCGGACGATGACGACAATACCATCTGTGGTTGTGCGGCCATCAAGAGGAGTGTGGTTTACTACCTCAAAAATAGCACGCTGCATGGCTTAAAGTACATCGCCGAGGAGAGCATCACTATTCCGGAGAGGTTAGTTAATTAATTTATACAATTTATAAAATTTAGTATTTAAAATTATTTATATTTAATGTTTAATTTAAAATACGCTTTCTAAGATGACCATGCCCGTATTAAAAAATGCTTTAGACTTTCCGAGTATATATATATACATATGTATATATTATTATATACTTTTTAATTAACAGCGTTCTGTAAGCAATATAAAATTAAATTAATTTAACAATTTGGTGATCAAAATAATTAAAAACCCTCTTTAAAATGTTAAAATGTTTCAAATGCTTAAATGTTATTCCAGTGTCTTTTTCCAATTTAAATGGTGCTTTCTCAGCTTTTTAAAGTACGATTTATAAGATGCCTTAAGAACTTCCGAATTACTATATAATATTAAATATAAATCTTTATCTAATTTAAATAATTTAACTCCAAATTTGATATTTAAAAATTAAACAAAATAGGGATACAAAGTTACTATACTTCAATCAAAATATTGCCAACGCATTTTTCCAGGATCTTTTTCGGCTTGGCCTTTGTGCTGGTGGTGATCCTGTCCGTGTTTTTCATATCCAACGTGTACGTGAAGTGGAGCGCTTCGCCCATCATAATTTCGACCAGTGCCAAGCAAAAGTTGACCAGTAATATGCCCTTTCCGGCGATCACGATCTGTAACCTCAACCAGGCGCTGCTCAGCAAGGTGGATCGCATTGGCCGCTCCAGCACCAATTTCTCGCTGTTGATGGGTCTGTGCGACCAGGGCGGAGACACCACCATCTCTTATATCGGCACCTGGAAGTACTTCAAGGCGATCCTGGTGGAGGTGGCCCAGCCGTGCGAGAAAATGCTGCTCTATTGCAGCTTCGGTTCGCGGTCGGAGGACTGCTCCCTGCTCTTCACCTCCATCCTGACGGATGACGGTCTGTGCTGCAACTTCAATGCCCTGGACCCGTCCTATCTGATCCGGAACTATAGCGACGATGTGCGGTGGGAGACGGCCCAGCCGAACTCCCGCTACGAGCCCATCGACTGGACGCCGGAGAAGGGCTATTCCCGCAAGTTGCCCGAGTTCTACTATCCGCGCACCTCGGGCGGCACTGGCATCCGGATGGGTCTCACCGTGGTGCTGAACGCCTCCATAGCGGAGTACTACTGCACCAAGTCTATGAGTGTGGGCTTTAAGGTGGGTCTAACTACTTATCTATAAATATTTATGTGTATAGATAGATGTACTAAGATTTAAATCTTAACGTAATAATTAATGGAAATACGGTTTTATTGCTTTTCAAAATATTCCTCAAAATAATCAGCACATCTATGCACAAACTTTTTTTTCATTTCCAAAAAAATATAATAATAAAAAAAACGGTAAATAAAAATCGTTAACCATATAATTTAACAAGAAAAAAAACTTGAATGAATTTTTAAAATATTATTGATTAACTCACAATTTCTTCAACATTTTTTTTATCAAGTTTTAGCCAAATAAACATTGTCAAAAATATTTTCAACCATTTCAAGTCATACAAAAACGGATTCTCATAAAAAGTATAAAAGTATACCTATAAATATAAGTCAAATCGTATTTATACCTGAAAAACGATTAAGTAGGGGCCCGGAAGTACTTGGGTATCATCACATTTTTGTTGAAGCGTAAACAAAACAGTGATTATCGGGGATTACATAGAATTGTTTTGGTTGGAGTTCGGTTGTAGTGTATATATAATTTTACTTGGAATTTTTAAAAGTATATCAAGCGTATGGATTTTTGTGTGACTCGAATTTCTATTAAAATTAATTAATAATAATATTTAATAATTTAATTCTAAACTAAATTTTAAATTTTAATGTTTTAATTTCAGTCAATCCATAATTTGTTGTACAGATTTTACAAATAGTTTAAAATTAAATTAAATGATGTTAAAATGTAATTAATTAATTTTTGTTTAATTTATACCCATTTGTGAACCCATTTTAAAGGTGCTCGTCCACAATCCCGCCGAACTGCCGAAGGTGAGCAACTACGGTTTCGTGGTGACCGCTGGACGAGAAGCCCGGATACCCATTGAGCCCGTCTACGAGGACGCCCTGCCCACCATACGGTCCATCAAGAAGACGGTGCGCCGCTGTCTCTTCTCGGACGAGAACGATTTGGCCTACTACCGAACGTACTCGCGCAAGAACTGCGAGTTGGAGTGCGAGGCCAAGTTGCTGCTCCGCGAGTGCAGCTGTGTGCTGTACTACTTGCCCCGAATCGATCCTGCGGCCAGGGTGTGCGGACCCAATGACAACCAGTGCACGGATCGGGTCCAAACGGAGATCGAGTCCTCGCTGACGAACCTATCCTGCGAAAGCTGTTGGCCAGGTTGCTTTGAGCTCACCTACAAGGCCACCCTCTCCACGGCATCGATCGTGTCGGATCCCCGATTTCAGGCCGGAGAGAACCTGCCCGACTATATCTTCCACGGACCCTATAGCAATGCCAGCGAAATCTCCATTCTGCACTTCTACTACACGACCAATACATTCCGCAGTACCACCAAGTCTGAAATGTTTGGCTTCACCGAGTTTTTGTGTGAGTTAAGGTTGCATGATTAATTAATGGATGATAGTTATGAATAATTTAATTCGGAAAATGCAAATTCTTTTTCCATAATTCGAAATTTAATATAATTAATTAAATTAATGAGCTATAAGGCAAATGGGTTAATTCTTTTTGACAAGTTTGTAAAGCCAAACAATAAATAAGCTTCAACATTTAAAATAAATTAATAAATTAATTATACTTTAGTCAACATATTACTCGTCTGTATACATTCACAATTAAATGAAATAAAATCTTTTTGTTTGATTGATTACTTTAAACACCTATAATAATATAGTGACAATAATAAAACTAACATTTATTAACATTATGTTTTATTATTATAATTATAATGTTTTCATTTTACTTTACATCTTGACTAACTATTTAAACCTTTTGTTACTTAAAACACTCTTTTTTTTCTAGCCAATACTGGCGGACTTTTGGGACTCTTCATGGGATTCAGCATCTTTTCGGTGATCGAGGTGTTCTTCTACATCACAGTCCGTCCGTACTGCGCCTCCCGAACTCTCCGGCAGCGCCACAAACGTCGCCTGGAGCAGCTCCGCTGGCTGACTCCCGTCCGGATGCCCGTCCGTAGGATTCTTCGTCGGAATCGTGGCGCTCTCTCCCGGAATCCGCCGCCGCCGCCCGCCTACAGTGATCTGCAGAAAAGCCGCGGGAAACCGGAAAAGTCGGAGCCGAGAAAGCGGAGACTCTGGCAGACGCTGCAAGTTCGGCCAGTGGATCGGGTGGATGTTGAACCCCCTGTCTATCCGTACCTGGACTAAGTTTGTGTGGAGTGGCATGCACAACGAAAAATGCCCGCACTCTTTTTTTACAAAACAATAAACTTAGTAAATTTGTTTAACAGTACCTACAGAATAATATTAAGATTTTTAAATATTTCTTAAATATTTATATACGTATTTGGTTTTTTTGAAAATTTAATCACAGTCAATTACTTTGCGTGCACATCAGTTTTAAACTTTTAAATCAATTTTTTTATGAGAAGAATATTAAAAAAATTAATCGTATATATTGCAGATTATTAAAATTAAATTTTTTAACAAAAAAAAAAACAAGTCAACTAGGAATAATTAAAAGGATTAAAATTGTAAGGAGTTCTATCAAAATAACAAAAAAATTAGTATTAATCCATTTTAATTAAATTAATATTTTTTAACAAATAAATTTACTAGTTAAAATTAAATTTTTTCTCTCTGTAGCTACGTTTCCTTTGTTCTTATTTATTTTTCTGCTTGCATAGTCCAATGTTTATGGCCCAGAAAACAGTACAACAATAAATAGACCCATGGCAAAGACAACAAAAAAGGCCAAGGAACGCCGAATCCAGAGGTGACGTGACCTCAGCGAACACTGAAAATTAAAACTATAAAAATAGAGAAATAACAAATAAATTAAATTAAAAACAATAGTACACAGAGCGACGCTTCTTGCCTTCAAAAATATATAATAAATTCCCATTAAACAAACATCATAGAAAAATTACCACTGTGAAATATTTTTGCTCCGTGTAGAACAGGAAAAAGGGACGGAAGCACGAACTGCGCCCACTGCGATTGCGGATATCGGATAATGGCGCTAATCGCCACGCGACTCCAATTTTAATTGATACCTTGCTCAGTTTCTCCGGTTGCCCTTTGCCAGTACAAGTACAGTCACTTGTGTAGCTCAAATATTCTCAATATAAATTTCATAATAAAAATGTGGTTAAGTATATAATTTACTGTATAAAAAATAATCTTTAATAGTAAAGATGAAATTATTTTAATAATAAGTAATTATATTAATAATAAGTTTTCTATATAATTTCCTGTATAAATTATAAACTTTAATAGTAAAGATTTTCAAAACGTAGCAAAAAACATTGAGTAAAACTGTTTGATTATGTATATTTTGTAGTTCTTAGTTATTACTTATCCTAAAAATGGTAAAGAATTGTTTTTAAATGTTGTAGAACACATTTAAT